>NC_141831.1:6797217-6864717 GCF_982586985.1 Callionymus lyra
GTCTCACCCCCTCCCCTCCTGTCTCACCCCCTCTCCTCCCGTCTCACCCCCTCTCATCCTGTCTCACCCCCTCTCATCCTCTCACCCCCTCCCTTCCCGTCTCACCCCCTCTCATCCTGTCTCACCCCCTCTCATCCTCTCACCCCCTCCCCTCCCGTCTCGCCCCCTCTCGTCCCGTCTCACCCCCTCTCATCCTCTCACCCCCTCCCCTCCCGTCTCACCCCCTCTCATCCTCTCACCCCCTCCCCTCCCGTCTCACCCCCTCTCATCCTGTCTCACCCCCTCCCCTCCCGTCTCACCCCCTCCCCTCCTGTCTCACCCCCTCCCCTCCCGTCTCACCCCCTCTCATCCTGTCTCACCCCCTCCCCTCCCGTCTCACCCTCTCTCATCCCGTCTCACCCCCTCCCCTCCTGTCTCACCCCCTCTCCTCCCGTCTCGCCCCCTCTCCTCCCGTCCCACCCCTCCTGTCTCACCCCCTCTCGCCCCCTCTCACCCCATCTCCTCCCGTCTCACCCCCTCTCACCCCCTCTAACCCCCTCTCACCCCCTCTCACCCCATCGCCTCCTCTCGCCCCATCTCGTTCCCATCCCATTCCATCTCGTCCCCTCTCGCCATCTCTCGTCCCCATCTCGTCCCATCTTGTCCCCTCTCGCCCCATCTCGTCCCCATCTTGTCCCCTCTCGTCCCCATCTCGCCCCCATCTCGTCCCCTCTCGCCATCTCTAATCCCCTCTTGTCCCCACGTTGTTCCAGAAAATCAGAAGTTTGAAGGACGTCTCCACGTCCTTGTTGAAGGTCATGCGTGACCCTCTATCACCCGTTCTCTGAGTCACACACGTGTAGTGCAGTGGTGTAATTACTGTGTGAGGCCACCTGAGTGTGTAGGTGGATGTGTGTGTGTGTGTAGGAGGACGTGTGTGTGTAGGAGGACATGTGTGTGTAGGAGGACGTGTGTGTGTGTGTGTGTAGGAGGACGTGTTTGTGTAGGAGGACATGTGTGTGTAGAAGGACGTGTGTGTGTGTGTGTGTAGGAGGACATGTGTGTGTGTGTGTGTGTAGGAGGACATGTGTGTGTGTGTCTAGGAGGACGTGTGTGTGTGTGTGTGTGTGTGTGTGTGTAGGAGGACGTGTTTGTGTGTGTGTAGGAGGAGGGGTGTGTGTGTGTTTGTGTGTGCGTCTGTGTGTGTGTGTGGGTGTGTGTGTGTTTGTGTGTGTGAGCAAATGTTTCTGTTTGTCAAAGTCCACCAGGGAGATCCGTGGAGCAGATTCTTCATCTACACAAACTTACTTATAAAGTTGTTGATGTTACACACCTGTGTGTAGCTGGAGGTCATTAGAACATCTTCAGTGAATTTTCTGTAACATGAACACACGACAACAATAGAACCAGAAATTGTTCTTTTGTCTTTCCCACAAAAAAGGAAATAATGCTGAATGGAAGAGGAGTCACTCTGGCTCAGTAACGTCTCGTGATCCTCGATTGCAGTTTCACATGTAAACTTGCAGCATATGTTGAATTTATTTTAAAAATAAAATAATGATTCTTTCAATGGTTTTGTTTCCCAGCATACAGTACATTTGTTTATTTTATTTTTTTTTCAATTTATGTTTAATGATATCATGACATGATAAAATAAACTAAAATATCCTAAACCGTAAAATTATTTGATCTTATTTCGACAATAATCTCAAGAAATACTTCAAAAAGAGAGAGAAAAAAATGAGTAAAACTTTCAAAAATGTCGACTTTAATTAGTAACTAATGGTGAAAGGAAATCAAATTAAAACTGTTATCATCGGAAACGTTACGACATGATCTTCATTAGACACAGTCAGTCACATACAGTTATTCATCTGAAAACATGATTTAAAAATCCATCGTTAAAACGTTGTTTTTCTTTAATATATGTTGAAAATGATTTAATTTTTTAATTTTTTTTGATTTAACAGACAAACTGGCTGCAATTGAACGCTTTCAAAGCTCGCAGACCTCCCCCGAGCAGCTCTATTTAACCCAAGATTACCCAGGTCTGCTATAGATTAAACTAAAACTCTGCAGCCAGAATTCTGAGCCGCTCTAGTAGAAGAACTCACATTTCTCCTTCAAACTCTTCTCTGGCTGCCAGTTTCTTTCAGGATCATTTTAAATTGTGGTTCTTACTTTCAGATCTATTCATGGTCAGACCTTCCATCACTGATCTACTGTATTAGTTTTTCTTTTCCACAGACCTGTTGACCTTTAGGTTCCACCTTGACCTCTGAGTCCTTGTGTAAAAAGTTGTTTTCAGGATCTTTCACTCGCTCTCGTCTCTTTGTCGCGTCGGCACGACTCCAGAGGAGGAAATACCAGGAGAAAGTTTTTTTATTGTGGTTTCATCGCCTCCTCGTCGCCTCTTCATATGACAACCATCTGGATCGTCTCCGCGTCACATCCCTCGCTTTCCTGTCATCCTTCTCTCCTGTCATCCCTCGCTTTCCTGTCATCCTTCTCTCCTGCCATCCTTCTCGCCTGTCATCCCTCGCTTTCCTGTCATCCTTCTCTCCTGCCATCCCTCGCTTTCCTGTCATCCTTCTCTCCTGCCATCCGTCTCTCCTGTCATCCCTCGCTTTCCTGTCATCCCTCTCTCCTGTCTTCCCTTGCTTTCCTGTCATCCCTCTCTCCTGCCATCCCTCTCTCCCGTCATCCCTCTCTCCCGTCATCCCTCTCTCCTGTCATCCGTCTCTCCTGTCATCCCTCTCTCCTGTCATCCTTCTCTCCTGTCATCCCTCTCTCCTGTCATCCGTCTCTCCTGTCATCCCTCTCTCCTGTCATCCTTCTCTCCTGTCATCCTTCTCTCCTGTCATCCCTCTCTCCCGTCATCCCTCTCTCCCGTCATCCCTCTCTCCTGTCATCCGTCTCTCCTGTCATCCCTCTCTCCTGTCATCCTTCTCTCCTGTCATCCTTCTCTCCTGTCATCCCTCTCTCCTGTCATCCTTCTCTCCCGTCATCCTTCTCTCCTGTCATCCTTCTCTCCTGTCATCCCTCTCTCCTGTCATCCTTCTCTCCCGTCATCCTTCTCTCCCATCATCCTTCTCTTCTGTCATCCCTCTCTCCTGTCATCCTTCTCTCCCGTCATCCTTCTCTCCCGTCATCCTTCTCTCCTGTCATCCTTCTCTCCTGTCATCCTTCTCTCCTGTCATCCTTCTCTCCTGTCATCCTTCTCTCCTGTCATCCCTCTCTCCTGTCATCCTTCTTTCCTGTCATCCCTCTCTCCTGCCATCCTTCTCTTCTGTCATCCTTCTCTCCTGTCGTCCTTCTCTCCTGTCGTCCTTCTCTCCTGTCATCCTTCTCTTCTGTCATCCCTCGCTCTCCTGTCATCCTTCTCTTCTGTCATCCCTCGCTCTCCTGTCATCCTTCTCTCCTGTCATCCTTCTCTCCTGTCATCCTTCTCTCCTGTCATCCTTCTCTCCTGTCATCCCTCTCTCCTGTCATCCTTCTCTCCTGTCATCCTTCTCTCCTGTCATCCCTCTCTCCTGTCATCCTTCTCTCCCGTCATCCTTCTCTCCTGTCATCCTTCTCTCCTGTCATCCCTCTCTCCTGTCATCCTTCTCTCCCGTCATCCTTCTCTCCCATCATCCTTCTCTTCTGTCATCCCTCTCTCCTGTCATCCTTCTCTCCCGTCATCCTTCTCTCCCGTCATCCTTCTCTCCTGTCATCCTTCTCTCCTGTCATCCTTCTCTCCTGTCATCCTTCTCTCCTGTCATCCTTCTCTCCTGTCATCCCTCTCTCCTGTCATCCTTCTTTCCTGTCATCCCTCTCTCCTGCCATCCTTCTCTTCTGTCATCCTTCTCTCCTGTCGTCCTTCTCTCCTGTCGTCCTTCTCTCCTGTCATCCTTCTCTTCTGTCATCCCTCGCTCTCCTGTCATCCTTCTCTTCTGTCATCCCTCGCTCTCCTGTCATCCTTCTCTCCTGTCATCCTTCTCTCCTGTCATCCTTCTCTCCTGTCATCCTTCTCTCCTGTCATCCCTCTCTCCTGTCATCCTTCTCTCCTGTCATCCTTCTCTCCCGTCATCCCTCTCTCCTGTCATCCTTCTCTCCTGTCATCCTTCTCTCCCGTCATCCTTCTCTTCTGTCATCCTTCTCTCCCGTCATCCTTCTCTTCTGTCATCCCTCTCTCCTGTCATCCTTCTCTCCTGTCATCCCTCTCTCCCGTCATCCTTCTCTCCCGTCATCCTTCTCTTCTGTCATCCTTCTCTCCTGTCGTCCTTCTCTCCTGTCATCCTTCTCTTCTGTCATCCCTCGCTCTCCTGTCATCCTTCTCTTCTGTCATCCCTCGCTCTCCTGTCATCCTTCTCTCCTGTCATCCTTCTCTCCTGTCATCCTTCTCTCCCATCATCCTTCTCTTCTGTCATCCTTCTCTCCTGTCATCCGTCTCTCCTGTCATCCCTCTCTCCTGTCATCCTTCTCTCCTGTCATCCTTCTCTCCTGTCATCCCTCTCTCCTGTCATCCTTCTCTCCCGTCATCCTTCTCTCCTGTCATCCTTCTCTCCTGTCATCCCTCTCTCCTGTCATCCTTCTCTCCCGTCATCCTTCTCTCCCGTCATCCTTCTCTTCTGTCATCCCTCTCTCCTGTCATCCTTCTCTCCCGTCATCCTTCTCTCCCGTCATCCTTCTCTTCTGTCATCCCTCTCTCCTGTCATCCTTCTCTCCTGTCATCCTTCTCTCCTGTCATCCCTCTCTCCTGTCATCCTTCTCTCCTGTCATCCTTCTCTCCTGTCATCCCTCTCTCCTGTCATCCCTCTCTCCTGTCATCCTTCTCTCCTGTCATCCTTCTCTCCCGTCATCCCTCTCTCCTTTCATCCTTCTCTCCTACCATCCTTCTCTCCTGTCATCCTTCTCTCCTGTCATCCTTCTCTTCTGTCATCCTTCTCTCCTGCCATCCTTCTCTTCTGTCATCCTTCTCTCCTGTCATCCTTCTCTCCCGTCATCCCTCTCTCCTGTCATCCTTCTCTCCTGCCATCCTTCTCTCCTGTCATCCTTCTCTCCTGTCATCCTTCTCTCCTACTCCTGCTTTTAATCTCTGTGTTGCTGCACATGTGGATCCCTCTCACTCCCTCTCTCTCTCTCTCTCTCTCTCTCTCTCTCTCTCCCTCTCTCTCTCTCTCTCCCTCTCTCCCTCTCTCTCCCTCTCTCTCTCTCTCTCTCCCTCTCTCTCTCTCTCTCTCTCTCTCTCTCTCTCTCTCACTCATCTTTTTTCCAGGGCGAGAATTATCATTATTCTGCTCCAGCCTCGCTGTCCCACTCTCTTCACCGTCGTCTCCTGATTGTCTTCCCCCGTCTGTCCTCCCCCTCTTTCTCACCCGTCATCTCTAAAAGTCATATCCTCCCACCTCGCTGACTCCCGTGGGTGGAAGGTGGGGGGAAAGAAAAAAAAAGGGGGGATTGAGATGCGATTGGACGGGAGGAACTCCCCCCCCCCCCCTGGTGTTGGAGATTCACCTGCATCTGTATTCAAAGTCTCCCCCCTCTATCTCCCCCTCTTTCTCCATCACCCCTTTCCTCTCGCCCTGCATTGCTTCACCTGCACTGTGCTGCAGCGCCGACAATCACACACACACACACAGGGAGACGCACACACGGCGAGGGAGACACACGCCCACAACTTCCGGTGACCCCCCTCCCTCCATCCCTCCATCCAAACCTCCCTCCCTCCCTCCCTCCCTCCCTCCCTTCTTACACCCGCCACTGCAGAAACACTCGACAACCCCTGGCATGCCTTCGCTCCCACTGCTGGTGTAGAATCATCGTCATTTTTTTTTTTCTTTTTTTTTTTTTTGCATATTCATCCTTTCATCTCGGTTTCTAAGCTTCAGCAGTGAGGTCCAGACTCACAAGAACGAGTCGTGATGTCCACGAATGCATCGTGATTTTATTTATGACCAAGTTAACTCATTGAACACTTCATGACTCGCCTTGGATTTCGAGAGATTAGTTTCAGACGATAAAATGGGGCAATAAAGTGGAAGAATTATGAGATTAAACCCAATTACATCATTTATTCTCAAACATCTCTATATGTGTGAGATGGAGGAGCTGGTCTGGGATTCACTCAGCATGAATAAGATTATTATTAGTATTTATTTCCACAAAATGAGCCAGAAACTTTCCAAAATCAGTGGAAAAATAACATTTTGAATCACGAAACCAAGTAAAAAAAATGTCTTAGCCGTGCATAACTTTATACTTATTATTTCTCTCTTTTATTTTGATTTAATTCTCTGTTTAAATAGATGTTTTATTTACACACTCAAACAACAACGTCTCATCTTGTTACCCGTTGTAAGACAATAATAATAATAACAAATGATTGACAGTGTTATCTTGACCTTTTAAATATATACTTTTTTGAGTATTGTTTTTATTGTTTAAGCGCTTTGTGACCCTGGTGTGGAAAAGATCTATATAAATACAAATGACTTACTTACTTACTTACTTACATGTCATGTCTACAACTGTACCCACACAAATACATTTCCCTCTACAGTATTAAAACTTTTTCTTGCTGCTTCCGTTTCAAGGAGGAAAAAAAAAAGAAGAAAATCTGGAAAAAAGTTGTTTCTGCGAAGTTTCAACTTCTGCTGTCAGAGTCAACAGCGACATCTAGTGGAGGATTCTAACACGTCCGTAAAATCTTTCTTACTACGTTTCCGCTCGTCATAAATGTAGGTCAGTGCTTACTTGACTGTGACGTAACGAGATTATCTTGTAATTATTTATTTATAATTTCCCTCGTAACAAAATGTGATATTTACCAAAAAAAATAGAATAATTTACATCTATTTATTTGTAATCCTTTCAATTATAATGCTTTTATTTACAACAAAATAGAGCTGGACTCTGGCTCAAAAACGTCTCGTTGGTCCTCGATTGCAGTTGCAGTGTCACGTGTAAACTTGCAGCATATGTTGAATATATTAGAAATACAATAAAAATCACATTTATTCAATCGTTTTGTTTCCACAGCGTACAGTACACTTGTTTATTGTTTCTTTTTTTTTTACTTACAACTTACAACTGTAAGATTTTACAATCTGGTCACAATTAAAACTAATTTATTTTGTTTATCTTTATTCTTCCCACATTAGGGGGTTTTAAGTTGTTTAAGCGGTTCATAAGAAAATAATAATAAACATATATGTTATATCAGGACATACAGTGAATATATGAATAATAATAACAACAAATAAATAATGATAATAAAATGATACATTTAAATAAGAACAATCATATTTTAAATAAATATATGAACAACAAATAAACATTAGCACAACACAATACACAAGTACAATAAAGAACATGTAAATGGTTTATTGAAAGATATTAATGATATTAAATGATTATTTTTGATTTTTACTTCTACCATCCAACAGGTAGAACTCCTGACGTTAAATCGTATCTTGTTCTTCGTTCGGGGTTTTGTCTGTATTTTAATTTCTTCTGCATCTTTTTGTCACAAACAATCAATTGTTTTTCTAAAGTCAACTCGCGTGACGTCACTCGAAGGCCTTTTTTTTTTGGTCTCTCCGCCGCGCCGTACTTGTTGTGTTGTTTCTCGAGCTCGAAACAAAGATGGCGGACGACTTGGACAGAGTGCGAATCTCCGCCGCGGAACTTCGAGCTGAAGCGTCGAATTCACCGATTACGCCCGACTCTCGGAAGGGTAAGAGAGCCCCGAGCGCGGACCGGAGCCCGGTGTGTTCGACAGAAGCCCAGCGTTCGGAACTCGTATATTGTCGAACTCGAGTGGCTAACTTTGGAACGGCTAATGCTGCAGCGCTAGCATCTGCGCGTCCATTCGCAGAATCGCGCGGTTTGTTTTGAACCTCGCGTCGAACTGAATCGTTCAATATAACCTTAAAACCGCGATTTAATCCGACGAACCATCTTTATTTATCCTAGCTTGTATTTTATTAATTGAATTTCCATGTATTTCAGGACAGTTTGTTTGATATAAACCCCTCCAGCTTTGATCATTGACATCCACTATAACATTGAAAATATACTTAGAAGTTCAGTTCTACATCAAAATAAGCAGTTGGTGGTTAACTTTTAAATACGTGTAAATGGGAGTGACACCTGTCTGTTTGACATGTGTCACGTCGTCTCACATTAGTGACGTCAGACTAAAAATGTCGCCAATATCGATCAAAAGTCGAGATTGTCAAAGACAAACGTTGTCATTCATTTCAGAGCCAACTTGACAAAAATGTTTCTCACTTAGAATGTACAAAACAAGGAAGACGTAACTTGCTTACAATTTGTACATATTTAAAAGTACTGTAAAGAATAGTATTTGAATCGGCTATTAACATTTACCTAATACATGTATTTCCTGACATCTTTCCTCCCACCATCTATTATATTCATGTTTTTAGTGGTTAGCTGTATTTATTTATCTCTACATATAATGTAGATGCTGTATATTTGATTTTCTCTACTTGTGTATATTGTTTTAATCTTAGACATTTAGAACTTTTTACTTAACCTCTTATAATGCTGTAAATGCAGCTAAAAATAAATATTCCCTTGAGGATTAATAAAGTATTTCTTGACAGAATTAACAAACAATTGCAAAAAACTATCACTATTGTAGTAACCATTATAAAAGTGCAACAACTAATCTCGGGTGTATTTACTGTGCAGTGTTGCGTACTTTGTATAGTTATTTATATATTTATTTATTTTTAAATGCCTAAGGGCCAAATGGAGAAAAACATCCACATGAATACTGTTAGCCTGCTGTGAGTAATGTTTTAAATCTGAAATCCAGGGTTTTAGAAATAGTATTTGTGACCGCAATGAAACAGAATAACTTTTTTTAAATTAAGTTGTTGGTGTTAAAAACGTAAAATGATTGGACTGAAGGCACACGCTCAACTTTTTCAAACTGATGCTCCCAAAAATCGTGATTTTTATTTGTCTACTGGGCAAATTACAAGCACTAATCTGTTGTTGTATGTTTTATTATGATGTTAAGTCTTTACAAAATGTGAGGCAGAAGTTTCAATCTCTTCTTATTTCTCCTCATTTCCCTTCAGCTGAGAAGCTTCACGGAAACAAGCATCAACGAAAGCGTCCAGAGTTACCGCGCTACCACCCGGTACCTGGACATGGACGACATCCTCGTGACGGTGAAGAGGCAGACTCTGGTCAGAGGGAGGACAGCGTGACTATTGCATCCGAGCCGCAAAAGTCGGATCAGAAATCCAAACCAGCGGTTGTTAAAGGAAGCCATTCAAACAGACAACGAAGCATGGAATGCGCCGTGGAGGCAAACAAAAGATTTGAAGACAGAACAGGAGGCGATGGAAGTAACTGTCAAAAGAAGACTCAGCCACAGACCAAAGTGGGAAAAAAACAAGAAAATGATTGTGCAGACGACAACAGAGAACACCTGGAACCTGCAGGATCCGCAAAGACGACGAAGAGAATCCGCAAACCTGACAGGGAATTTTACCAGCCTGGGGGCCGAAGGAACGTCCAGGGACAGGCGAGCACAGCCGGGAGAGAACAAGATAAACCTTCGTCAACGATGTATGACCAGACCCACGAGCCACACCCCAAGAGTACTGTGGATGCACAAGATAAACCGGTGACGTGTTGCCAGGAAAATGAAGGGAAAGAGATGAAGGCAACACCGGTTGTGGATAATGTAAAAATTGCAAAGTGCATGGATGGCAATCGAAGTCAAGGAAACAAAGAAATGGATAAACTTCCATTATCATCCGATGCCTCAGTGGAGACGCTTTCAAACAAAGTGCAAAAACTCAACTTGAAGGAAAATAAAAATGCTGGAGGTGAAGGTAAAAACTTTGTTCACGATAATGACAGAAAGGGGGAAAAGGTGCAAAAGGCAAAGAAAGACTACAAGGATTCATCAAGAGATGGGGAAGGTCGAAAAGAAAGGAGTAGCAACAGGAGGAGGGGAGGAGAACGAGAGTGGAAACCAACCAAAAGAGAAGGTCATCTTGGCGATGGAGGCAGGACTGACTCGGGTGAGGCTTTCAGAGACAGGTTGAGGAAGACGTCGGAGTCTGACGGGTATAGCAAGTCTGGTAACATGGAGGACTCGTACCAGAGCAAGGGGAGAAGGAGCCAGAGGGAAGACAAGAGGGGGGGGAATAACAATCGGCATGAAAAAGATGGTGAAATGCAAAGAAATGACGAGAAGAAAATATTCCCCCCAAGCCGCACAGCACCAGCTTCCAAGCGCTATTCTAAGTCTGACATGAGACACTCTCGGAACAGAACCTACAGCAGTAGTTCGGCCAGCAGTGTGACGAGTTTGGAAACTTCACGACGTTTAGAGCCGATCGCAAACAGTGAGGAACGATCGGCAGGTAATAGAGCTGGACACCGTCGCCATCTCGCCAGCTGGACCAGGAATGGCGAGTCGTCCTCAGAATCCATGGAAGGGGAGACGAGCGATCCCGGCGACGACCGCAGAAGGAAGTCCAAAGCTAAGGACGTGAACTCAAAGGCACGGCGGGTTGAAAAGTCTGGCGCTAAAGCAAACCGAGATGGAGGACGGGGAATCCTTAAAGTTTCTCTGGAAAAGCAGTCCGGCACATTCCCACAGAGAAACGATCGTAAGCAAGGGTCGGCTCCTCGAGGCAGGGGTGGAGGAATCCTGGTCCTTCCAGCACACACGGACATGACCAGCTCTCCGGAAGTGGGCCAGAGGATGCTTTTCGGGAGGATGAGGGGGGGAGCAGCCGGGAGGAGCCGCGGAGGCCGGGGCGGAGGCGTCCGACGACTCTGGGATCCCAATAATCCCGACCAGAAACCGGCTCTCGCCCGAACGCCGCCGTCTCAGCAGTCTCCCCTCCAACAGTCCCTGTACCTCCAGGCCGGATCCGGCTACGGGCAGCTGCACTTCCTGGACACCGACGACGAGGTCTCAGGAAGTCCACCCGTCGCGAAGAATGAACATTTTCGGTCGCAGCAGGCGACAGCCATGGCTTATTACAAGTTCCAGAACTCGGACAACCCTTACGGCTACCCGGTGACCTCCAGCAACGCCAACGTGACGACCAGCCAACGCTTCCACGTTCCCTACATGTCCCCGACGTACCAAATGGCCAACAGTGCGTACATGGGCGCTGGTGTGGGTCAGTATTACAGAGGAGCAGCTTATTCTCAGCCAGCTGGACTGACACCAGAGGAGGCCGAGCAGCAGATCAGAGGCGAGATGGGGAGACTGTTGAGGGCGGCAGACTCACAGGAGCTGCAGCTCAGCAACCTGTTGTCCCGGGAGAGAGTGAGTGCTGATGGACTGGATCGTATGGCACAGCTCAGGTGAGCGAGCAAAGGGGTTCAAGACATTGTGATAATCTGGGTTTTTAACTTTATCCTAAAAACTATTTTCCTCTCCAGGGCGGAACTTCTGGTGCTGTACGAGCAGGTGATCTTGTCCGACATCGAACTCTCCGACTCTCAAAACGTGGATCAGGCTCTGTGGAAGAACGTCTTCTACCAAGTGATCGAGCGTTTCCGGCAACTTCTCAAAGATCCCACCGCGGACGACAGCGCGGAGATGAGGAACATGCTGCTGGTCCTGCTGGACGAGGTAAGAACGCTGAGATGAGTTTGTGACAGTGAGGTTAACCACAGTAACGGAAGTGAATCATAAAATGACCTAATGCTCTTTTGTTTCCCTGAAGGGGGCGATATTCTTCGACTCCCTTCTTCAGAAACTTCAAACCGTCTTCCAGTTTAAGTTGGAGGACTACATGGACGGCATGGCGATCAGAGCGCGGCCTCTAAGAAAGACGGTATTGTTGTAATACTTGCCGGTGGAATTTCTTTTGTGTGTTAATATTGAAACTTGTTCGTCTTGAAAAGTCAAACGAGAGCTAAACATAGATGTGTTATTGTAATGGGAAGTCATAGTTCTACAGTGTATTGTGTTGTGATTAAAATATGTAATACTTGAAAACATTTTTTTTCACAACTTTATAGAATTTCGAAGTTCTTCTCCTTTTTTTTAAAAAATACTTTGTTATTCATGAGTGAAGGAAGTAACAGTTTATCTCTAAATTATATATAAGATAAAAACGGTCAAGTAAAAAAACAGTAAGTAAAGTTAAGTTGCTGGGATCCATTTTTCTTACTTAAACTGTAAAGTGGCTTGAGTTGCTTTGTTATGATAAGACATTTTAAATACAATTTAATAACTTATTCAATTCAATATACTTCATTGATCTCCATAGAGAAATAACTACTTTATATGAGAATGTCACTTCAGAGAAATGTACATATTCTTTTTCAAAAGAAAACACCTTCCAGACAATAATAATTGATAGAAGAGAAATCGAGTTTATTTAATTTAATTATTTCCCTGTGCTGCGCAGTAACAAAAGGCTAACTTATATAGTTTCCTGCTGAGTCGCATCTTTTCTCATGTGTATTATTTTGAATAACGTTGTTCAGAACGACCTGTTTGTTTGCATCTAAAGTGAACCATGTGTTTCCTGCAGGTCAAGTACGCACTCATCAGTGCTCAGCGCTGTATGATCTGTCAAGGAGACCTCGCTCGGTACCGTGAACAGGCCAGCGAATCCGCCAACTACGGGAAGGCTCGCAGGTCGGAACCGTTTCATCGTCTCATTATCGGGTCAAATAGTTCCGATGTCGGCATTTTCTCACCCCTGTTAGGATTGATATGACACCATGTTGGATTGAAGTATGAGGACATGTGTGGAGATGCATTTTATGTTAAGATAAATACGAAAAAGATCTGTTTTTATTTGGTGGATTTTCTTCTCAGTTGGTACCTGAAAGCCCAGCAGATCGCCCCTAAAAATGGCCGTCCGTACAACCAGTTGGCTCTTCTGGCTGTTTACACCGTAAGAGTTGCACGTGTGGACAGAAAACCTGGTTCTCGCTCACTTTAAACTCTTGTCTTGCAGAAGCGGAAGTTGGACGCCGTGTATTACTACATGCGCAGCCTCGCCGCCTCCAACCCGATCCTCACGGCGAAGGAGAGTTTGATGAGTCTGTTCGAAGAGGCCAAAAGAAAGGTCGGTTCTGCTGCTCGTGGAGAATTTATCAGACGAAACATAGTATATGAAAATAAATATGAGTTTGTTTTCAACATTATGTAGTTTATGAAAACAAGTGATTTCTTAAGCTGCATTTATGTCAGAAGCTCAACTGTTAAACTGTGCAGGCGGAGCAGCTGGAGAGGAAAAGGCGACTTGAAAAAGAAGGGGGCTCGGAGGGTCCGGCTGTCAGGGGCCGAGGAAGAGGCGAAGGAGGAGCCCGGACCGAGGTCTGGGTTCGACCCACTGGACAAGCGACGAGACAGTCCTCGCACAGAGCGGGCAGAGAGTCGAGCCGAGACTCGGAGCAGGACGGAGAACTGGGCTCGCTCAGTGCAAGTGATGTGAGTCTCTTGGACTTCTATACTCTCTAATTTTAGTGTTGGATTAATAAGGTTTAAATATCGTCATCATAGATATGGAACTATAAAGAGTCAACAGAATATTAACATTTCAAATTTCATGTTGAATTTGTTAATTTAAATGTTGTAGCATCAAATTATTTTTAAATCATTTAACTCAATAATTTGTATATGGGAAGATCTAATTTGTTTTTATTCAATACTTGAATTAAGTCATTTCTATATTGAAAGGTTGATTTTTTGTTTTGTTTTCTTTTAGAAGTACACAGATTTTTTTATGCAAACTCCAATAATTCAAAAGATAAATGTTCTAATGCTGTATTTATACCTAATTTATAAGACTACAAATAAAAAAAATAATTAAATTCATATCAAATCATTCATTTTATTTTAGAATAATTGGAATTTGAACATCAAACTTGTTTTATAATTATATTTATTTTAAACATTTTTAAAATTAGGTTATCAAATCTTTTTTTAACCTTTTAATATCAAAAAAAAAAACTTTTTTAATTTTGACGTGCATATGAACATCTTTAAAACGATAAAAGTTCAAATTAGGAAATATATATATATATACTACAGGAAAGAAAATAATAAAAAAGGTTAAATATATTGGATGTAATCATTTTATTCTTGAGTTATTTCAAGTAGCTTATAAAACTGAATAAAATGATACCTAATTAAATGCTGAAATATCATTAAAAATGAAATGTAAAAAAAGTTATAAGAACATTTGAAATGTTGAATTCAAACTCAATATTCAATATATTCAATATTCTGATGCAACTAAAATACTTCCATACACAGCTGGTCTATGATAGGCTGATGTGTTCTCATATTAAGCTGATAATTATTCTCTCGTCTGCAGCTGAACAAAAGATTCATCCTGAGCTTCCTCCACACTCATGGAAAACTCTACACTAAAGTGGGGTGAGTGCTTCTGCAGGGGTCTCGTCCTCCCGTTGAAAGTGAGGAGTCTTGAGTCTTGTGTTCTCGTCTCCTCAGCATGGAGTCCTTTCCAAACGTCGCGAACCAAGTTCTGCTGGAGTTCCGAGCGCTGCTGCAGCTCGGACCCTCGCTCCTGGGCAGCATGCACATGCTGCAGATCATGACGGTCAACATGTTCACCATCCACAACGCGCTCTCCAGAGGCCAGTCTGCACTCGTATCTGTGGTTTCAACCGAAACCATCGCTCTCTCGTTTGATGCGTACGAGGATGATGAACGTTGCTCTTCGTGTCACAGGCGAAGAAGGAGACGTTCGCTCCGTCCTGCAGGAGCAAAGCACCGCCCTCGGCCTCGGCATGTTCGCCCTGATGGTTCACCGCTGCACCGAGCTGCTCCGAGACACTCCCACAGGTACTGACTTCCCACTCGGGTCTGCAGCGTTTGACAAGTCGGCCACAAGACATGGCAGAGTTCTGCAGAATCTATCGGTAGATTTCACTGAAATTAAATCTTATGAACGCTGATTAAGAATGTTGTCGTTCTGTTGTATATCCTGACAGCAGTCGGTAAAATCAAGTTAAGATAAACAACACTATTGAGCAGGAAGAGATGATTCTAGCTCGTTTGTTTTTCAAACCAGTGCCGGTGGCCGACAAGGAGGAGGGGGAAGACGTGGAAGGGATGGTGCGGGTGTCGGACTTCTCTTCAGACCTCAGAGAGATCCTGCCCAGCATCAAGGTCTGGTCCGACTGGATGTTGGGACACCCAGAGCTGTGGAACCCACCGCCGTGTCTCCTTGAGTGAGTGTTTCTACTGCCAATGATGATCAGCATATCATTAAAACTTTTTTTAATGATATTCTGTTGTTTTTAACTATCATAAAACTATCGTTTCTTTTTTTTATTATAATTTAATTCAATTCTATATTTAAAAGTCTGATTTGTTTTATTGAATCATGTTTAAAATGTTCTTAAATGCTGATTTTTAAGCATTCAATTTTATAAATAATTAAATTAAATGATTTCTATATTAAAAGCTTACATTTTATTTATTTTTTAAATAATTAATAATTTGGGAATTATTGTAATTTTCCAAATTAATTAATTAATTTCTGTGCAAACAGAGTTTGTTTTTATTGTACTTTGAATAATTGAAAAATAAATATTCTAAAATCAATATTTCTTGAATTGTAGCTTTTAAAATTCAATATAAAAATATAAGTATATTATTTACCACCAGACGATACCAAGACTACTGAGCTTCTCAATTTAACTTTGAGCCAATCATGCGACGCACGTGGATCAAATTAAAAATGAATGATTAAAAAAAAGTTACTTTTTTAATTAAATCATTAAAGAAAATCAAACCTTTCAATATACAAATCAGTGAATTCTTATAATTAATTAATAAAAAACAAATTTGACAGTTTAATATATAAATGATTGAATCAATTATTAAAATCTTAAAGAAACTTTTTTATAAAATGGTCAAATGTGAAATATTCAATCAATTCAAGCCTCTGATGCTGCTGATCTACTTCCATATAAATGAACCATGTTGAATTACTCTGTGAGATTCCTCTACGGAGATCAATAAAGTATATTGAACCGAATCTGTTTCTTGATTCCAGTGGCAGCCCTGATGTGTGGCAGTGTCTCGCTGACCTGTGCAACTCCCTCGCTCACGTCGACCACGAGGAGCTGCCGCTGTACAAGGGCGACACGGAGGAGGGCGAGGGCGACGACGAGTTGACCGTCCTGCTGCTGAAGGAGGACAAACTCCTGGCCGGGTTCGTCCCTCTGCTGGCGGCGCCCCAAGAACCCTGTTACATTGATAAGCACATGGACAAGGTGATCTTGAGACGGACCCATTTATGCGGCTTCTGAACGGCCTCGTGTTCCTCCTCGTCCTTCCTTCCGTCGCTGAATTGTTTCGCTTCTCAAACAGGCCAGCGCCGCCGACTGCAAGCGAGTGACGGTCCTCAAGTACTTCCTGGAAGCGTTGTGCGGTCAGGAGGAGCCGCTGCTGGCGTTCAAGGGAGGAAAGTACGTGTCCGTGGCCGATGCTGTGAGCGAGCACTCGAAGGAAACCAAAGATGAGTCGACCGAGAAAGAGGTGAAGCCTGAAGAAAGAGAATCTGACGTAGTATGATGGTTGTTTAGAGACACAAACGAATGATATAACCTTGTTTTTATTCAATTAGTCAATCAGCTTCCTTAAAAAATTCCAATGACTTAATTACTTTTATTTAATTTTTGTCATCTTTTCAAGTATTTGTGAAAATGTAGATGTACAGTAATTATGACACCAGACATTACTAATGGAGCACCGAGCTACTTGATCATTGGTCATGTCTGGTGGAAGATTAAACCAACATTTTTATATTGAATCTAAAAGACTACAGATTATAAAATACTGACGAAAAAAATTCATTCAACGTTACGATTTAAAATAATGGAATTAATCAATACTTGTTTCTCTGAGGAGTATTGACTTGGTTGATCCACGACCGTTGTGTTCGTGGTCTTCTGTCCGTCAGGGCGATGATGTCATCGTGGAGGCGGAGTCGTCGTGCTCGGCGTCGGAAGGCGACGACGACGGCGCCGAGGAGGCCGGCGACAGCGAGGGCGACATCCGGCAGCTGAAGGCGCGACGTCACGACCTCACCAACAAGCTGGCGCTGCAGCAGCGACGCAGAGATCAGATCCAGGTTCTGTCTTTGAAATGTTCAGTTCCCATCCACGGACGTGCGTCTGACGGAGCTTGTTGTTCGTGTCCCAGGCGGTGCTGCACACCGGCGGACGACTGCAGCTGGAGGTCCGACCGCTCTACCTGGTTCCAGACACCAACGGCTTCATCGACCACTTGGAGGGTTTGAAGAAGCTGCTGAAGTGTGGAACGTACATCATAGTCGTGCCTCTGATCGGTGAGGAGGAAACATCTGTCATATAAATGTGTAGGAACAAGTATATATGTGTAGTACTGTCCAGTACTTGACTCTGATGTTGTGATAGAGTAGTAACAAGTATATATGTGTAGTATTGTCCAGTACTTTACTCGGGTGTTGTGATAGTGTAGTAACAAGTATATATGTGTAGTATTGTCCAGTACTTGACTCTGGTGTTGTGATAGTGTAGTAACAAGTATATATGTGTAGTATTGTCCAGTACTTGACTCTGGTGTTGTGATAGTGTAGTAACAAGTATACATGTGTAGTATTGTAGAGTACTTGACACTGGTGTTGTGATAGTGTAGTAACAAGTATATATGTGTAGTATTGTCCAGTACTTGACTCTGGTGTTGTGATAGTGTAGTAACAAGTATACATGTGTAGTATTGTAGAGTACTTGACACTGGTGTTGTCATAGTGTAGTAACAAGTATACATGTGTAGTATTGTCCAGTACTTGACACTGGTGTTGTCATAGTGTAGTAACAAGTATACATGTGTAGTATTGTCCAGTACTTGACACTGGTGTTGTGATAGTGTAGTAACAAGTATACATGTGTAGTATTGTCCAGTACTTGACTCTGGTGTTGGGATAGTGTAGTAACAAGTATACATGTGTAGTATTGTCCAGTACTTGACTCTGATGTTTGATAGTGTAGTAACAAGTATATATGTGTAGTATTGCCCAGTACTTTACTCGGGTGTTGTGATAGTGTAGTAACAAGTATATATGTGTAGTATTGCCCAGTACTTTACTCGGGTGTTGTGATAGTGTAGTAACAAGTATATATATGTGTAGTATTGTCCAGTACTTGACTCTGATGTTGTGATAGTGTAGTAACAAGTATATATGTGTAGTATTGCCCAGTACTTTACTCGGGTGTTGTGGTAGTGTAGTAACAAGTATATATGTGTAGTATTGCCCAGTACTTTACTCGGGTGTTGTGATAGTGTAGTAACAAGTATATATGTGTAGTATTGCCCAGTACTTTACTCGGGTGTTGTGATAGTGTCGTAACAAGTATATATGTGTAGTATTGTCCAGTACTTGACTATGATGTTGTGATAGTGTAGTAACAAGTATATATGTGTAGTATTGCCCAGTACTTTACTCGGGTGTTGTGATAGTGTAGTAACAAGTATATATGTGTAGTATTGTCCAGTACTTGACTCTGGTGTTGTGATAGTGTAGTCACAAGTAAATATGTGTAGTATTGTCCAGTACTTGACTCTGGTGTTGTGATGGTGTAGTAACAAGTATACATGTGTAGTATTGTCCAGTACTTGACTCTGGTGTTGGGATAGTGTAGTAACAAGTATATATGTGTAGTATTGTCCAGTACTTGACACTGGTGTTGTCATAGTGTAGTAACAAGTATACATTTGTAGTATTGTCCAGTACTTGACTCTGGTGTTGGGATAGTGTAGTAACAAGGATATATGTGTAGTATTGTCCAGTACTTGACTCAGGTGTGGTAGTATTTACAGACCACATGACTCTTGACGAAGTCTTAACTGCTTTAATTTGTTTTCAAACCAAACATCAGCTTTAAAAGCTGCTGGGGTCACTGTATCCTCTCGTCCTCAGTCATCGCCATCTCACGGGATTTCATTGTTCATCTGCGGAGGATTTAATAACTGAGGAAGTTTAATTGCAACAAAATAACGATGTAAATATTTGGATGTTAACTGTAAATTTAAGTGTAGAATAGCTTTTATTTTATACTCACTTTATTTAAACATAAACTATAGTGAAAAGGAAAAATAGATACATTGCTGTTGTCCATACGTTAATGTGTTATTTAAGTGTATCTTACACATGTTTTCACTTCAGTGATCACAGAGCTGGACGGCCTCGCTAAAGGCCAGGAAAGCTTCGGTGGGGGTCAAGGGTCAGGGCGCGGCCCCGGCAGCCGCAGCCACTCGAGCGTGAGCGCGGCTCACGTGCGCGGCGTGCAGGAGAAGTCGCGTCAAGCCGTGGCGTTTCTGGAGAGAAGCTTCGAAGACCGAGAGTCGCGTCTGCGAGCGCTGACCAGCCGAGGGAACCAGCTGGAGTCCATCGCCTTCCGCAGCGAAGACACGTCCGGGCAGCAGGTTCGATGCTTCAGGGAATTATTATTTATTCTGGTGACGCTTTTATGACAGAATATCAGTTGGAATATTGAACATTTATGTTTGAACTTTGAATCTATTGATTGACTTGATTTTTTGTCTTTAAGCGTCTATTTATTTTAATAATTTCTATATTAAATGATGGAGTTTTTAATGAAAAATCAAGTTGAATAATTTCTATAATAAGGTTTAATTTAGTTAGATTTTTTTAGTGAATTAATTTTTAAAAAATCCAATAATAAAGACAATTTAATTCAATATTTTTTCATTGGAATTCTTTAAATTTAATTAATAAAAAAATAGTAAAATATTGTCAATTATCGTGTATCTATATTGAAATGTATCATTTTGTAATTAGTAAATAAATTCAATAAATCTACAGTAAATTGAAAGGTTGAATAAATTATTTTCTTTTAAACACTTTAATATTAAAATATAGATTTTCTTTTTAAACCATGCATTTTTTTTCAATACAAATAGTTTGTTATTCTAATTGAAATAACTGAAAAATTACCTAAATTCAATATTTTTAACTAATATTCTTTTAAATTCAATAGAAGAACGTTGGCATAATAGAGTCACCAGACATTACCAAACGATCACCGAGCTGCTTGATCAAACTTTCAACCAATCGTGCGCCACGCTGACGATCACATGACGAGAGGGTCTGGTGTTATTATATCACATTTTTATAGTCACTTTGAATTCCTACAAATTAAAAAGGATTGAATTTAGAAAATGACAATTGTATTTAAATATATTTTTTAAATGTATTTCTTTCAATATACAAATGATTGAATTCAATGAATAAAAAAACCTTATAAATGTTTATTAAACATTATATATCGTGATGACACTGTAGACGTTCACTCTCCAGGAAGTTGCCGAACATGTCGATTCTGACACTTTGTTCTTCTCAGGGCAACAACGACGACGTGATCCTGTCCTGCTGCCTCCACTACTGCAAAGACAAGACCGGAGACGCCTCCGCCGATCCCAGAAGTAGGTTCCCTTCACTCTTGAACCAGATCTTCACTCACTCCTTCCTTCCTCCCTCCAGACGAGACGGTGAAGCTGCGCCGAGAGGTGGTTCTTCTCACCGACGACCGCAACCTGCGCGTCAAGGCTCTGACCCGCGACGTGCCGGTCCGAGACATCCCGGCCTTCCTGAGCTGGGCCAAAGTGGGCTGAGTCGACGCCGAGGTCCAGCCGCAGGAACGCTGCCCACTGCTGAAGCCGGCCTCGGCCGCGAGAGCAGACGCACTTGAGTAGAAGGAGGAAGAGGAAGAAGAAGAAGAAGCGCCGCACGAGCCTCCCCTCGTGTCAGAGTGTGTGTGTGTGTGTGTGTGTGTGTGTGTGTGTGTGTGTGTGTGTGTGAATATGTGTGTGTGTGTTTCTTGAGATCGCTGATCTTCCTCAGAGATGGCAGACTCGACGAGCGTCGGGAAGGAAGGGAGGCCGTCGAGGAGTGATTTGATGCCATCGTCCGGTCCCATCTCAAGGTCGTCCTGAAGGTCGACGGATGCGGTCGCCGCTCTCGTCGTGTCGCCGACGCACACGGTCGTCAACCGGGTCCGAAAAGGCCGTAGATCTCACGACCCCCCCGAGGGGTGAGGAGGACGTAGACCAGTCGTCGAAGTTCCAGACGAAGCCGTCCACGCGACCAAGAGTCACGGACGAGCCTCGGAATATTCGTCTCGTTTCTTCATCGTGTTTTCGTCATGAAACCTCCGACGAGGTTCCTTTAGAACGAGTGTGGAATCACTTCTTTAAAGACATCCACGGATCCATGTTCGGTTCATTTTATTGTACTTTGACCTTGATTTATTTTCTGTTGTTGTTGTGGATCATTGAAGTATTTTCAAGTGAAGTGTGAACATAGTCAATCTGACACAAGAACATGTTTTCAGTGGTCGATCATTAAACCGTTGCAGTGAAGCGGAGAAAGTGTGATTTATTTTAGAGAAAAACAAACATGTCGACGGTTATTGTGTGTTTTTGAACTGGAGCTGAAATCTTCACCACGTTTGTGTTGTAACTGGAAAGTTCTGGACGGAAGTAAATCAATGTTCAAACCTTGAATTGTTTTTATTTTACGTTTTGTTTTAGGCATTGAATTATGTTTTTAAATGATTGAACAAAATATCTATATTAAGTTTAATTTGATTATAATTGATTTATATCGTTTGTATATTTAGTGTTAAAATGTTTGGTTTTTTTCGTGAAAAAAATATTTTGTTTTGTTTGCACTAGATGTATTTATTATGTATATTTTTGGGTTTTTATATTTTCAATAAAGTGCGTGTACAACTAAATCATCCTTTTTTTTGTATTCATAATTAAAATGAAAGCTAAACGAACAATTCAATCCATGACCCTGGTGATGACTGAGGACGAGAGGATACAATTAATTCCGGCTTTTTTTAAAGCTGTAATCTTTTGGCTTCACTAACGTTCAGTGTCCCCTGAAATCGTAACGAAAAGTATGTTAAAGGTGTCTCCAAATATACCTTGAGCTGAATATATTGAATCGTATTGTGAGTATTAGTGTATGGATTGAGCTCTAGTCATGTGATCATCTGCGCGTCGCATGATTGGCTGAAAAAAGGATCAAGTAACTCGGTGCTCTATTGCTAATGTCTGGTGGAACTATTAAACCAATTTGGGGTTTTTTATATTGAATTGTGGAACATAAAAATGGAATTGGAATATCAAACTGTTTTTGGAAAAATATTTGAAATTCAATTGTTTATTTGTAATCGAATATTCAATACTCAAATTGAATTCTAGTACTCGAAATATGAAAATGCTTAAAACAATTCAATAAAAAAGGATAAAATGAACTAAAATATTCTGCTGGCACTGGTTTACTTCCATAGTCTCCTTTTAAAAAGTGATGAAATAATAAGATGGTGTTGGAATGTTCTTGTCTAAAGCAGTGAATCATGGTCTATATGCTCCTCGGCGTGGGCAGCGATGGATGCATGTGGGAGTTTTTTACAAAACACCTTACATTGTTATCCTAGCGATGAACTCCATGATGTCTATTAACCATCCAGCGTGAAAGATTCTCTTCTTCTGTTCTTCCTGCAGTTTTTGTTGTTCAATAAAAATCATGACAGCTGACATAAATATCATCACGTGAACCTAACCTCGGTACTTTCAGTGTATTCAACAGATATTTGTACGTGATCAAATACACTCGACTAAACTCGTGTGTGTGTGTGTGTGTGTGTGTGTGTGTCAGGGACAATGAGTTCTTCCTTCTCCATCCTCACTTTCTGTGCCTGGATACAGACCTCACAGACAGGAAGCTGATCCTCATCATCATGACAACGGAGCGACCTGCCGGCCAATCGCGGCCCTCCGTGGGCCCTCCCTGCCGCCGATTGGCCGGCGTGGGTCTGCGGGGCTGTTGTGGAATGCCCCTCAGCATCCATACATCCTGAGCACACGGATCCTGTTAAAGTTCTTAATCCCTGTTTTTCATCCGCCTTCAGGTTTCACTTTACGCTGGGATTCATCTTTAATAGATGAATTTTGTTGACAGAAATGAGTTTAAGTTTTAAAAAATGTCATTATTTGTGCAGACAAAATAAATGAAAATAAATGAAAATAAAAAGAAAATATAAAACACTAAAAATCGAAAAAAAGAAGTAGGAAGAAGATTAATATACTTAACTATAATAACCTTTAATTTCCAGCCAAATTTTTATTGTTTAGTTTGTTTCTTAACCGACAACCATAAAAAGAAATAATATATAAGCTGTCATAGCATTACATAATGTATATATCTTGTTTTTTTACTATCTTTAATAAAATAAATAACATTATATAGTATGATATATGCGTATACTAAGCAGATATCTAAATAAATACTATATTAATTTAATACAATAATTTAACCATCAACCTTTCTTCTTTTTTTTTAGATTAATTCCTAATAATTCTTCAGTAATGACACTGTATCTTCCTTATGCTTATTTATAAATATTATTTAGTATTTTAGATGAATGTTTACTACTTGTACCTCCACAATACACACATGTTTTCAAGTTTATTCTGATATTTAACGACACATATTCTTCAGTAATATCGTGAATAATTCTCAGGATTGTTTTTCCTTATGATAGTTTAAATGTTATTTATAAAGATAGTTTAAATGTTATTTATAAAGATAGTTTACATGTTATTTATAAAGATAGTTTACTACTAACTAAACTGTTAATCAGGTTAAAAGCTCAGCGACACAGAGAAGAAGGAGGAGGAAGAATAGTAAACATCTCCACCTGCGCTCGTCATTCCCGAGACCTGGTGTCGGTTCGTGATCTTTGCTTTGTGTTTGAAGATCCTGATTGTTTGTCGGGAGGAGGAACAAACACAAACAAACACAAACACCAAAAAAAAAAAAATCTAATCGCCGCCATTTTTGGGGAACTGCCTTCCGACAGGAGAAACTTTGCTAGCTGGCGTTAGCACTTAGCAACAACCCCCCCGGATGACAGTTGACGCTCGAACCAGCCCCCCAGAAGGAGAGACTTTCACGACCATGACCCGAGGGAAGGTGGTCCAGGGTCCGGGCTCTCGTGTCCTCTCGCGGGAGGAAGTCTAGGTGGACTCGGGCGTCAGTTTCGGGCGTGACAGTCACTGGACATGTTAGTTTGACACTGTTAGCATCGGCTAACTTGTTAGCTGAGCCGTCACTTTGATTTTTTTTTTTTTCCCCAACCGCTCCTTCTGAGATTTTTGTTGGATTGTTGTGAGTCTCGTTGACAGGACCGGCTGCTCGTAGCGACTCCTCGCCCGCCCTGGACTCGACTTGACACGGGGTAAGAAAGTGAGTGTTAAGCTAGGAAGGAGGTTGTGTTGCTACACGCTGCAGTGTTGCAACACAGGCTAAAGCTAGTTTTTTTTTGGCTAACAACTAAAACATGTCTCTTTCAAAAGCTCATTCTGTCAATAATCGTTGTGGGTTTTAAAGTTAAAATCCTGCTCGACCTGTTTGTGTTGTTTGTTGGTGTGAGAAGGCGTGTGTCGTGTGGTGTGTGGCAGATAAAATGGGGAGGATAGTTGTTTATTGTGACAGTTTGACTGGAAGGGAGGTGTTAGCTCGTCATGTTAGCTTTGCTAATCCGCTTTATAGATGTTCTAACTATGAGCCACTTTATGGATGTTATAACTATGTGCCACTCCCTCCTCTTGTTGTTGTGGCTCCTCAGACCTGGACAAGTGCAGCCTGACGTGAGGCCCTCGGACTCCTGAGGTGGCCCCCATGAGGTCAAGCATCACGTAGAAACCTGGTGTTTTATTTCTATCAGTCATGACTAGTTCAATATGTTTCTTAGCACCGTTGTCATTTACTTTTATCAAACTAGTTATTACAAA
The DNA here is from genome assembly GCF_982586985.1 of Callionymus lyra. NCBI lineage: Eukaryota > Metazoa > Chordata > Actinopteri > Syngnathiformes > Callionymidae > Callionymus > Callionymus lyra. Next base: position 6,822,059 of record NC_141831.1, read on the forward strand.
TATCTATCTATCTATCTATCTATCTATCTATCTATCTATCTATCTATCTATCTATCTATCTAGTGTATTTTTGTGTGTGTGTTGTTGTGATGTGTGACTCTATTGTATCATCAGTGTGTGTGTGTTGTTGTGATGTGTGACTCTATTGTATCATCAGTGTGTGTGTGTTGTTGTGATGTGTGACTCTATTGTATCATCAGTGTGTGTGTGTTGTTGTGATGTGTGACTCTATTGTATCATCAGTGTGTGTGTGTTGTTGTGATGTGTGACTCTATTGTATCATCAGTGTGTGTGTTGTGATGTGTGACTCTATTGTATCATCAGTGTGTGTTGTTGTGACGTGTGACTCTATTGTATCATCAGTGTGTGTTGTTGTGATGTGTGACTCTATTGTATCATCAGTGTTTGTGTTGTGATGTGTGACTCTATTGTATCATCAGTGTGTGTTGTTGTGATGTGTGACTATATTGTATCATCAGTGTGTGTGTGTTGAATAGATGTGTGACTCTATTGTATCATCAGTGTGTGTGTGTTGTTGTGATGTGTGACTCTATTGTATCAACAGTGTTGATGTTTGTACAAAACTCTCTTTTCATTGAAATATTGACATTAGAAAATGATCGTAAGCTCCGCCCACTGTAAACATTTTTGTTTTTCTGGAGATGAAATCTTGTTGACCATAACCACACCCACTCTGCTGCGATTGGTCAAGCATTCACCACCTCCAAGGGACTGGTTGTATAAACAAAGCAGGGCTTTGATTACAGCTAGAATGAATGCATTATTACGTCATAATGGACTCTCGTAACCTCTCGTTCGTCCAGATTTCAGAGCAACTTTATAAAGAAATAAGTGTAAAACATGGTCATGATGAGGAACTTACTGCATCTTGGAGAAGAACATTTACTACATGTCAGTCCAGAGAGTCTTTAAGTTTGGTCTCAGAATTTATGGAAGTTTGCCAGATAAGTCGGTCACATGATGGCGCGGGTGTAGATGTTGTGCTAGCTTCGATTTCTTTGGTTGTGTATCCGTCCTGGTGTTGTGTTTATGGATGTGTGTGTCTTGTGTGGTCGTCCTGCTGCTGCTGTTGTGGTGAACCGTCATCATGACTCACATTCCTCAGTTTCTATTGATATTGTGTAACGACTGCATATCTATGAGCTTCTCCGTCACCCACCTGTCGACGGATTGAGAGTCGACTCGAAGAGAATCCATGCGTAACACGAATCACTATGAACGTCTTTGGTTCAATCCTTCATTTTCCCTTTATCGTTTTACATTTACTGTTAACGGCGTTATCATTTATCAGCTCGTTGAGATCACCCGGGTGACTCCGTGCACTGGTTCATGTTCCTCGTCGACGTCGCGTATCAGAACCACTCCCTTCCTTGTTACCTGTCGCTCACGAACGCAGGTTCGGATCCCGGGCTCAGTCGTGTCAGGGGCCACCAAATATGTTCCTGCTCCTGCAAATGGCATTTAAGCGTCTTACAGGAAAAAATGGATTAGTCTGTTGCAAGTCCTTCGTTTCACGCACAAGTCTGGATCCAACCGAGAGACTTGACCTCTAGAAACAATATTGTTTGTAGTACACAGTACACATTCACTACCATGTTCACCTTCTTGAAAGGATGGCTGCTGGAACTTTCAAATCTCTTTTTGTCTTGTCTCTTGTTCATACCCAGCCCAACTTTAGCTTTATTTATCGCAAATACATGAATGGGTTGTTTTTAAAGGGTTCAGGAAATGGAAAGCAACATTTTATACACACATAAATGGCCGGACGAAGAGTTGTGAGTCAATAAATGTGTCAGATGAAGAGTGGAATCCATCAAATCTGAAAATGTTTATCTCCATTCTTGTACCAAAAAAGAAGTGTTTAAATTGTATTGAATCCTTGCAGAAACTAAATCTAAGGCCCTCAGTTTTCAAGTCAGAGATACTGTATGTGTCAAGACTTGTGTGACGGTCCTGGAGCTCGAGTCGTCGCCTCTCGATGGAGCTGTGTGAGGGGGGAATGTTTGAGGGTTAAATCCTCTTAGCTCGCCTCGTTCCTCCGCCGCGACGTGCACGTGTTGTTGTTGACATTGTGTCACAAGCCATTTTTTTTTCCCCCTCTCTCTCTCATTTGCTAAAAGCCTGAGTTGGAGCTCAGACAGGACACGGTGGCAGGAACAGCGACACCTCTCCACCGTCGTATTAGAGAATGGAAAGACTTTTCTGAGCCGTTCGAGCAACAGTGCACAAGTAGGTCATGAAATTAGCATTGTCTCCCAACAGCTGGGATGTTGCCGGGGTACTTGGAATTGTTGGTATAAATAAGGAAAGGGAAGTAGAAGACGACTATATTCCAGTATGGAAATGTTTGAGGCTCCGTAAAGTCGTTTGAATGGAGTCTTAATGTGTATTAAAATGAGTGTTTGTTGCTAAAGGGTTTATTTGGAGAAACGTGTAGCTTATAAACAGCTGAAATATTCATCCTTCGGTTGTGTGTACGTTAAATTATCTTCAGGAATATCCAGGGGTTTCTTTTCTAATGAAGGCATCTCAAGACATTTGTCTTGTCAAGGGAGGGACGTCCAAATGAAAGAGAAATCTCAAATAGAACTGTCATCTATCTACGAAGAGGTGAAATAGTGAGGGTTTTTTTCCTGATACTTTAACAATATTCAACATCAATGTATACTTTTTTTTATACATTTACAACTGGTGTCCTAGATGTCTGGACAACTATATGTCATTACATCCTCCATGCCAAAGGAACAATAAAATTACTAAGGACAAGAGGATACAGTACTACAGCAGCTTTTAAAGCTGATGTTTGGACATGTTTTGGTTTTAAAACAAATGAAAGCCAGACTTCACTTGACTCAGTCAATAATCTAGTAAATTCAGCAAACACCAGAGTCAAGTACTGGACAATACTACACATATATCCTTGTTACTACACTATCACAACACCAGAGTCAAGTACTGGACAATACTACACATATATCCTTGTTACTACACTATCACAACACCAGAGTCAAGTACTGGACAATACTACACATATATCCTTGTTACTACACTATCACAACACCAGAGTCAAGTACTGGACAATACTACACATATATCCTTGTTACTACACTATCACAACACCAGAGTCAAGTACTCGACAATACTACACATATATCCTTGTTACTACACTATCACAACACTAGAGTCAAGTACTCGACAATACTACACATATATACTTGTTACTACACTATCACAACACCAGAGTCAAGTACTCGACAATACTACACATATATCCTTGTTACTACACTATCACAACACCAGAGTCAAGTACTCGACAATACTACACATATATCCTTGTTACTACACTATCACAACACCAGAGTCAAGTACTCGACAATACTACACATATATACTTGTTACTACACTATCACAACACCAGAGTCAAGTACTAGACAATACTACACATATATCCTTGTTACTACACTATCAACACTAGAGTCAAGTACTCGACAATACTACACATATATACTTGTTACTACACTATCACAACACCAGAGTCAAGTACTGGACAATACTACACACATATCCTTGTTACTACACTATCACAACACCAGAGTCAAGTACTGGACAATACTACACTCTAGACTCTAGACTAAAGTCTTGATGTTTTGAATCTGTAGAAGCTTTTATTTTGAAGTTCTGAATGAAACAACTATTCTATTGATGTCACTGTTCATATTTGGCCCTCACTTGAATCATCTTGTCCCTCCTCAAAACATTGTCTTATCTATATATTTTCCTTGTCTCTGTACCAACATATTCTTTCAAATGCACTCCACTAGTAGTATGGCTAGTATTAAGTAATGTTACACTTTGTTTTGAAACGTGTTGTGGTGTGTCCTGGTGTCGGTTGTTTTCTTTGGCATCTTGAAGTTTGTAATGTTGTGTTCTGAATTGCTTTGATTGTAGTAATCCATAGACATAATATTTGTTCGTTTCCACGTGATATTTATTCATCTTCAGTGCAGTAGCAACCAGCGAGATCCACTTGTGCCGCGCCGAGAGTTTCTCAATGGGGATCAGTACAGTATTAGATTATTTATCATCCTTCTATTTCTTCATTACACCCTCCGCTGCTTAGCCGCCTGTGCAGCTCAGCTCTTCATTAGACTGCTGGCCGTTCTAAAGTGCAGAGAAAATCTATTTATGTAATAGAGAGAGAATCCATTTTCCGTGGCATGAAAAGCAAAACAAATTTCACTGCAGTTCTCGGGGAAGGCTGACTTCTTGTGATAACAACCGTAACTTGTGGAGCAGCTTGAAGATTCTGTCCTGTGACTTTGTGTGTGTCGATGAAAGATAAATCACTTCTATCTGACGCAGGTATAAGACGCTCGTTCAGGGACATGTATCATTTATTATTTAGCTTTAATTCGATATATTTATGCCACATGAACGCAAGCAGTACTTGACGTGCGTCAACAGAACCACAAGCTACTGTCCAGTGAGTCCACATGTTGCTGGTGAAGTAATCACGGGCTACAGTCGTACGTTTGTCGTCCGATGACATCCATACCGACCGTCATGCTGGAAATGTCAGAAGCTAAATGACATTTTCTGGCCATATTTGTTCTGCGATGATGTCACCGTGGTTTGTTTCTTGTCTTGACCGTATGTTTCCTGTCTCCGGATAGATAACGTGTTTATGTTTCTCCGGCGAGTGCTCGCCTGAGATAAAACCGAGCGAGAAGGAGAGACGTCAGTGACCGGTTCTGTCTAAAGCGGGTTCTATTTTTTAACATTCACTGCCCACCGACAAACTGCAGACGCGGCGACGCTCCCTGTGGAGCGAAACCAGTTCTTTGGCCAGATTTCTTCTCAATCTTCGGAACATATTTGGCAAACCTGCATCTTAACGGTTTTATTTACTTCCACAAGTTTCTTTTCTATGGGTTTGTATTGACAATAATCTGACGATAGCAAATGTCAAGATACGTGGCAACAATAAGATGCATTGCGGTACTTTCGGATAATTTTTAGTATTTATTGTGGAGTACTTGACTCTGGTGTTGTGATAGTGTAGTAACAAGGATATAAGTGTAGTATTGTGGAGTACTTGACTCTGGTGTTGTGAAAGTGTAGTAAAAAGGATATATGTGTAGTATTGTCGAGTACTTGACTCTGGTGTTGTGATAGTGTAGTAACAAAGATATATGTGTAGTATTGTCCAGTACTTGACTCTGGTGTTCTGATACTGTAGTAACAAGGATATATGTGTAGTATTGTCTAGTACTTGACTCTGGTGTTGTGATAGTGTAGTAACAAGTATATATGTGTAGTATTGTCCAGTACTTGACTCTGGTGTTGTGATAGTGCAGTAACAAGTATATATGTGTAGTATTGTCTAGTACTTGACTCTGGTGTTGTGATAGTGTAGCAACAAGTATATATGTGTAGTATTGTCCAGTACTTGACTCTGGTGTTGTAGTATTTACAGACCACATGACTCTTGACAAAGTCGTAACTGCTTTCATTTGTTTTCAAACCAAAATATGTCCAAACATCAGCTTTAAAAGCTGCTGGACTCACTGTATCCTCTCGTCCTCAGCAATCTATTTCATTGTTCTTTTAGCTCTGGCGTCCTCCGTATTGACTGCTGCCATCTAGCGGCCCAAAATTGGAAAATGACTATCAATGTAGTGCTGTCAAATATACAGTATTGTGGAAAAATATACACAATAATTGAGTGGATCCATTTTGTTCCCAGCACTTGTTAATCTAACCAATGACATTTTGGTAGCAGTTTAACAAACTAATTGTTTTGGAATTTTCCTCGACTATCGATGACATGTTTAACTAAACGTGGATCCAAAGACTGAGTGAACTAATAAAAATCTGTTGCTCTTCCCATCAGAGCCTCCCAGATTTGACAGTCGGTTCCAATGTAAATATTTAATTTGTCGTCTTCACAGCAGTGTCTCCAGTTAAAGTACTAACACACGTCAGTCAGCAGAAGTTCCTACATTAACTAACGATTATTAATTTAGACGGTATCGAAAGTAGGCCAGAAAAGTCTGTACTTAAGTTACAAATAACTTTTTTGAATCCAATTTTGTATTTTTTTTTTTATGTGCTTTGGGTTGATGCTGATGTATAACAATCATGTTGTTATCAATGCCTGTGTCATATATAAATATAATTTCTTATTAAGATCCATTACATAACCTTTTAAAGGTTGGAAAAAGCATGTCAGAACTGTGACGAAAAACGACTGACGACAAGTAGTTTTAGTAACAAGATTAATCGATGAACCGCGGAAATGATTCTGATTTAATAATCAAAATCAATTTTTTTATTATCAATAATCGAGATGATTATGAATCGCATCATAAAAGTGGGGTGACAAAAATCAGACGATAAATGGCCAAATTATTTTGTGTATGTTCGACAAACACGGGGTGTTGCGTGGGTTTACTCCGGGCACTCCGGTTTCCTCCCACAGTCTGAAAACATACAGAGGTTGATCGAGAACTTTGTGAAAATTGTCCGTAGGTATGAGTGTGTGTGTGAATGGTTGTCTGTCTTTGTGTGTCCTGCGACAGACTGGAGTCCTGTCCAGGGTGTCCCCTGCCTCTCGACCAAATGAAACTGGGATAGACTCCAGTCTCCCCCACGACCCCCACAAGGGATAAAGCGGAAGAAAATGAATAAATATATATATATATATATATATATATATATATATATATATATATATATATATATATATATATATATATATATATGAACAAAGAGTTTAATAGTGACACTGGGAGAGTCCACTTGTACCAGCTAATAAAAATCTACGTAGGAAATATCAACACAACAAAAATCAACCTGTTTATAATTTAATAAATATATTTAAAAGTATATGTGGAGTTTTATTAATTAAAGTATCTCATTTATAAAAGAAAAAAAAAAGATTACTTAGCATGAATCAGTATCATTTAGTCCATCACTATTACCGTGTTTTCCGGACTATAAGTCGCAGTATTTTTCATAGTTTGTCCGGGGGTGCGACTTATACTCTGGAGCGACTTCTGTGTGAAATTATTAACACGTTATTACCGGTATATCATTTCACATGTTATTTTCACACTAAACCGCAAGAGGGCGCTCTAGGCCTGTGTTGATAACTTCGACGTAGAAGAGGAAGCGCCGCATCTTCTACCTCCGGAGTTAGTTAGTTGTTTAAAAGTGACACCGAGGATGAAGATTTCATGTGATTTGAGTTATTTGGAGTTACACGGATGGTTTGGTAAACTTCTTAGCATGTTATTTATGCTATAGTTCTCTGAATAACTCTTAATATGTTATGTTAACATACCAGGTTCTCAGTTGTGTCATGTAACGTAACGTACAATTATTCAGCCTGTTGTCGCCTCTATTTTTATTTTAAATTGTCTTTCAAGATGACATGTCTGTTCTTGGTGTTGGATTTTATCAAAAACATTTCCCCCAAAAATGCGACTTATACTCCAGTGCGACTTATATATGTTTTTTCCTTCTTTATTATAGATTTTATGGCTGGAGCGACTTGTACTCCGGAGCCACTTATAGTTCGGAAAATCCGGTATTATAAAACAATGTCTGACATATACAGGAAGATGCTGGAATCAAAAATGTAGTTTTTCCTCTTCTTGGTCCAAAATACCATCATCATAATGGAGCTTTCATGACTAATTCTGCATCATCTTGGTGTGCATGTGAGCCACACCAAGATGATGCAGAATTAGTCATAATGTCGCCTACATTCATGTATTGAACCCCCTGTAGTTCGCGAGGATCTACTCGCCCGTGTCGCCCGATGATGATGGAGCTCCGGTGGTTACACCAGGCTAGCCTCGCTCTATCAGACGTGAGATCAATCCTGCTGCTGCGATCGTGTTGTTCAGTCGATGTTGTTGCACAGATTTACGATAATTGCCGAGATGATCTTTACTAGTGTTGACGCTGCTATTAATACTTCTTTAATAACTGCAGTCTGTACTTAACCTGCAGCCTCAGTGATGATGATATCAATACATTATTGTTTATTAAGGCCCAGGAACTATGATTGATGTCGCTTGGTCTTGTTTGGTTTTCTTAGTCAAATTTATTACCGTTTACATAATACAATCAATCAATGCTTTACTGTGATATAATAAGACAACATTAAAATCTCACACAAGCATGTATAAAATAAGTTTTAAAAAAATAAGTTATTTTTATACAAAAGCTTATTTTTCTTCCAAGGCCACATGAGAAGTAATTAATTTAAACCAATGATTTTTTTTAAGAAGGCAAATGAACTGTTTTGCTTCATTCAAACATGTTTTCAGTTGTTTTGGTCTTTCCTGATGTCACAAAGTCAGCAGGAATTATATCTTAAGTAGAGAGTATTGTTGAATCTGTATGATGATATATTATACTGTACTGTATAATGATAGTGTAGTCACAAGTATATATGTGTAGTATTGTCCAATACTTGACTCTGATGTTGTGATAGTGTAGTAACAAGTATATATGTGTAGTGTTGTTGAGTACTTGACTCTGGTGTTGTGATAGTGTAGTAACAAGTATATATGTGTAGTATTGTCCAGTACCTGACTCTGCTGTTGTGAGAGTGTAGTAACAAGTATATATGTGTAGTATTGTCTAGTACTTGACTCTGGTGTTGTGATACTGTAGTAACAAGTATATGTGTGTAGTATTGTCCAGTACTTGACTCTGGTGTTGTGATAGTGTAGTAACAAGGATATATGTGTAGTATTGTCCAGTACTTGACTCTGGTGTTGTGATAGTGTAGTAACAAGTATATATGTGTAGTATTGTCCAGTACTTGACTCTGGTGTTGTAGTATTTACAGACCACATGACTCTTGATGAAGTCGTAACTACTTTCATTTGTTTTCAAACCAAAATATGTCCAAACATCAGCTTTAAAAGCTGTTGGACTCACTGTATCCTCTTGTCCTCAGTCATCGCTGGGATTTCATTCTTCCTCATGCCGCAGAGGACGTAATGACTGCTGCCATCTAGAGGCCGGAAGTTTAATTGCAAAACAAATATTAACAAACACTGTGAATATTGGAATGTTAACTGTACATTTATTAAAATCTAATTATTATAATGAATACGCACTTAATTGAATATAAACCATAAAACAATTATGATGAACTAAAACAACACTTCAAAGCCAAAAAAATGTATAGTTTTGTTTAATATTGATGTAGTATATTTAAGTACATCGATATTTTCTTGCACCTCGACATCTGACTCTTGACCCAGTTTGATTTATGACACGTATGTTTGGGTCAAGACCCTCCAGGATGAGCCAGAATATGTCCAAATATTAACTTTAAAAGCTGCTGGAGTCACTGTATCCTCTCGTCCTAAGTCATCGCCAGGATCAGGGCGGGATTTCATTGTTCTTGTTGTTCTTGTCTAGAGGCTGGAATTTTACATTTAAAATTTTGGGTTCTTAATGTTTGGATGTTGTTGGCGGTCCTGGTCCTGGTCCTGGTCCTGGTCCTGGTCCTGGTCCTGGTCCTGGTCCTGGTCTCACTCATGATCTTCTCCGTATTACTGTTAGTTGGATTGGTTGGTCTTCTTGTGGTTTTGACATCATGACCTGATCCTGGTCTTTGTTCTGTGCACAGAGTTTGTGATTTTGAATGTTTTTAAATCTGTTCTTCTTCTTCTTCTTCTCTCAGGTGCCGATGTGTCGGCTCCTTCGCTCCATCTCTTCCTGCAGATGAATCTTCGGCTGCTTTGGCGAAGCTCAGCGTCCAGATTGTCCCGTCCCCTGGGGCCCGGGAGATAAGGGGCTCCAATGACCAGGATGCCAGCCTCCGTCCGAGCGGGGAGCCTGAAGGACCCGGAGGTGGCTGAGCTGTTCTTCAAGGAGGACCCGGAGAAGCTCTTCTCCGACCTCCGAGAGATCGGACATGGCAGCTTCGGCGCCGTCTACTTTGTGAGTCCATCGTTCATGTTTCATAGGTAGACGGTGGGACTTATGTTTGTCCAAAACCATTGGATTAAATTATTAATTAATTATTAAATTTTCCTTTTTAAAACATAGATTTCTTGTAATTGAAATTTCTAAGCATTTCATTTTGTTAATATAATTTAATTAGTTAAACTTCTATACTGAAAGGTTGTTTTCCTTTATTTTATTTTATTTTTTATTTATTTATTATGAGTGTTTTTTTAAATGATCAAAACAAATAAAAACTGAATATTTTAAAAATGCTACTTTTGCTCAATTGAATTAAAAAAGCTACAGATTTAAAAACATTGATTAAATAAAATATATATTTGAATTATAGGAATATAAAAAGAAAATGTATAAAATAATGATTCATTAAAAAAAAATCTATTGGTTTTTTATTCATTCATTAAAATAAATCTGATGATTTAATTAGAATATGAACTAAAACTTCCCTTTGAATATAAAAATAAATTAATTTTGATGATCAAAAAAAACAAGAAACTTTCTATCAAACATTTTGAATTTTTTCCAAATGACCCTGATGTATTTCCATATAAAGTTCCTTCTTATTCTTACACAACATCAACTCTTAAATAATAAAAAGATTCTGGTTAATAGAACAAAGTGTAAACCGTATGTATTTTGATCAGGCACGAGATGTGCGCACCAATGAGGTCGTGGCCATCAAGAAAATGTCCTACAATGGGAAGCAGTCGATTGAGGTGAGAGGTCACCAACATTCTTGGACCGTTGATCGTTTAATTCAGTTCATCCTAAATCCATCGTTTCGTTCTGTTCTCCTCTAGAAATGGCAGGACATCATCAAGGAGGTGAAGTTCCTGCAGAGGATCCGACATCCCAACAGTATAGAGTACAAGGGTTGTTACCTGAGGGAGCACACGGCATGGGTGAGTCTCCGTTGGAGTCAGAGCTGCACGATATTGGGGGAAAAAGTGCGATATTAGATATTGGTGTCTTGAATCGAGATATCGATATTAAATGCAATGTTTTTTCTTTCACCTAAAAATTACTAGTAGTTTAGGTCCGGGGGGTAAGAGAAGGAAAATTATGCGATATTTTCTTTTGTTTATTTCCGCGCTTCTGTGTCGACATGATCGTAGCAAAATATCACTTATAACTGTCGCTCAGTTTCGCGGGAAACCAATGTAAGTCCCGTTAAACTGAGCGACATCAGAGAGGAGCTGCCGGCGCGTCGTGATCTCACCAAATCAATAATGAATCCACCTCCTTGTACACGCACACATAACACTTTATAAATGACGCTAACAACTTAGCTCGTTAGCATACGGTGAAGACGCACCCATAACACTTTATAAATGACGCTAACAACTTAGCTCGTTAGCATACGGTGAAGACGCACCCATAACACTTTATAAATGACGCTAACAACTTAGCTCGTTAGCATACGGTGAAGACGCACCCATAACACTTTATAAATGACGCTAACAACTTAGCTCGTTAGCATACGGTGAAGACGCACACATAACACTTTATAAATGACGCTAACAACTTAGCTCGTTAGCATACGGTGAAGACGCACACATAACACTTTATAAATGACGCTAACAACTTAGCTCGTTAGCATACGGTGAAGACGCACACATAACACTTTATAAATGACGCTAACAACTTAGCTCGTTAGCATACGGTGAAGACGCACCCATAACACTTTATAAATGACGCTAACAACTTAGCTCGTTAGCATACGGTGAAGACGCACACATAACACTTTATAAATGACGCTAACAACTTAGCTCGTTAGCATACGGTGAAGACTCACACATAACACTTTATAAATGACGCTAACAACTTAGCTCGTTAGCATACGGTGAAGACGCACACATAACACTTTATAAATGATGCTAACAACTTAGCTCGTTAGCATACGGTGAAGACGCACACATAACACTTTATAAATGACGCTAACAACTTAGCTCGTTAGCATACGGTGAAGACGCACCCATAACACTTTATAAATGACACTAACAACTTAGCTCGTTAGCATACGGTGAAGACGCACACATAACACTTTATAAATGACGCTAACAACTTAGCTCATTAGCATACGGTGAAGACGCACAGGTTTGTTTGGAAGTTCACGATCTTATAAGAAAACAACTGAGACGAGATGAAAAGTTCTTACAATATGTTGCTTTAACAAAGGAGGTTGAAAGAGACGAGTGACTGGATCACTAGTGTTTGACTAGATCATAAGTTAGTATTACTTCCGTGGATATACTATGTTGCGTCGCCATAGCAACCGAGCCTATAGAGCTGCGGCGCACAGTTCACAGACGGACGGAGACGTAAACGACAACGAGACATAGAAGTACAAATTGACAACTTTACAGAACGTGACACTGATTGATCAAAGTGAGCATTTAAGAAATGCTTAATTTATACAATAAATAATGATAAATTATCACATGTTTTCGATGCATATCACACTTGCCAACATCGCGATATCGAAATGTATATATATACTGTATATATATATATATATATTATATCATTCAGCCCTAGTTGGAGTCGAACCATGGACCATCTATTCACTGCTTTCATCCACAGCTGGTGATGGAGTACTGCCTCGGCTCCGCCTCCGATCTGCTGGAAGGTCTGCACATGACTCTCCGTTAAAAAACAAAACAAAGACTTGAATCGTGATTTTTCTTTCCTTGTCTTTGACAGTTCACAAAAAACCTCTCCAAGAAGTGGAGATCGCTGCCATCACTCACGGTGCTCTGCAGGGTCTGGCCTACCTCCATTCTCACAACATGATCCACAGGGACGTGAAGGCGGGAAACATCCTGCTGACCGAGCCGGGTCTGGTCAAACTGGCCGACTTTGGCTCCGCCTCCATCGCTTCGCCCGCCAACTCTTTTGTGGGGACGCCGTACTGGTCAGTACTTTATATTTATCATCTAATAGGTTTGGTTAGGTTAGGTTAGGTTAGGTAGAACTTTATTGATTGAAATCGTTTTTTTCCAATTAGCCACAGAAATACAGCAATTATTCATAAAAAGGAAAAAAAAGGGAAAGAACGAGAAAGAACTTATTATGGAAGCATCAGAATATTGAATTAATTACAACAGTTTACATGTTTCAACTCATTTAATGCATTGAAATTTGTTTTTGTGTTTTCAATATTGAGCATTTTTTTAAATTATTGAATTCAATCATTTCTATATTGAAAAGTTGAATTTGTTTCAATTTATTTTGAATAATGGAACACGAAATGTAATACTTTATGATACATAATGTTTTATATTCTAGTTCCAGCAACTCAAAATTAAATTTTAAATAGGAATGTTGGTATAATTGTGCCACCATTTTTTTTATTGACTTGAAAAGGCTATAAATAAAAACACATTTAATTTAGAAAATATATTTTTAATTATCGTAACAAGAATATCAAAATCTGTGTAAAAAAAGAAAATGTTTTAATTATTAAAAAAAAATACAAATTAAACTGACACTATTCAAAGAAATTATTCAATGTTTAAAAAAGAAAAACATTTGTATTTGAAAAAAATTAAATTTCAAAATTTGAAATGTTATATTTAGAAAGAAAAATTAATATTCTGATGACACTGATGTACTTAAATCCTACTTGAATACTTTTTGTACAACGTCAAGTGGTTAAGAAAGACAAGGATCAACATCAAATTGTATAATTTTGATTATATATTTAATATGGAACAGATTTATAAAATAAAGTGACAAATAAAACGAGTAAAAAATAGCTCAAAGTTAGACCATGCAAAAAAATGTAAATGAAATCGAGCTTTTAATCAAAATAATTGTTTTTACATTGTGGTGAAATAAAACCGTTTCTCACTGGTTCTCCTCCAGGATGGCCCCTGAGGTGATCCTGGCCATGGATGAAGGCCAGTACGACGGGAAGGTGGACGTCTGGTCTCTAGGGATCACCTGTATAGAATTAGGTGAGTGTGTGTGTGTGTGTGTGTGGAGAAAACACACACTTGATAAGTTAAAATCATGTTGTTTGTGTTGCAGCCGAGAGGAAGCCTCCTTTATTTAACATGAATGCAATGAGTGCCTTATACCACATAGCACAGAATGAGAGCCCGACACTGCAGTCCAGTGAATGGTAAGAACACCTGACTCCACTGACAGCTGTCAATCACCCGCCTGACCACTCGGGTCTTATGATAAAAACATCACAATTGTACTATACACTTAACTACTGTTTATTCATGTATTGCTACTATTGTAGTATGGCTTTTTGGCACTAGTACTATTTATTGTTTTATTATGATATATTATTTATTTAATTATCATATTGTTTTTTGTTTTTTAAGTGCACTGTCACTTTTAATGTGTATTTATATGTTATATTTGCTTCCGTTTGTGTACTGTGAACCTGCTGCTGTGGCAACTTGGATTTTCCCACTGTGGGATAAATAAAGTATTATCTTATCTTACACTGATGTTACGTTTCGGCTCGAGTGTTTCTTATGTCATTTATTTTTTCGTTTTAGTCTCAGTAAGTAGTTCTATCTCCCGCAGCTGTATATTTAACTTTCCCAATTGTACATTTGGAGAGAAGATGTACTTGGATCGGGTTAAAATACATCTGATAACGGTTAATTTGTTTAAAGTTTACATTTAGATTCTATTATTTTGTTATTCTAGCAAACCTGTCTCTGTCTCTGCAAGAGTGAGACCCTAACATTAAGAAAACATCAGCTGTGAAGGTGAGAAAGAAAGAACTTGTTCTTCTCACACCTCCTGATGTGTGACAATCTAGTGCAGCTAAACATTCACTTTAAAAGGTCATAAACATTAGGGATAGATACACTATTTTGAAAACTATAACATAGTTTTTGGAGATTCCTCCTGTGAGGCTCCATCTCCTCTGTATCTCCTCTTATTACTCTTCTGTATCATCCTCTATATCTTCTTTTTATCTCCTCTGTATCTTCTTTGTATCTCCTCTGTATCTTCTCTGTATGTTATCTGTATCTCCTCTGTATCTCCTCTGTGTCTTCTTTGTATCTCCTCTGTGTCTTCTCTATATCTTCTTTGTATCTTCTTTGTATCTCCTCTGTATCTTCTCTGTATCTTCTTTGTATCTCCTCTGTATCTTCTCTGTATCTCCTCTGTATCTTCTTTGTATCTCCTCTGTATCTTCTCTGTATCTTCTCTATATCTTCTTTGTATCTCCTCTGTATCTTCTCTGTATCTTCTTTGTATCTCCTCTGTATCTTCTCTGTATCTCCTCTGTATCTTCTTTGTATCTCCTCTGTATCTTCTCTGTGTCTTCTCTATATCTTCTTTGTATCTTCTTTGTATCTCCTCTGTATCTTCTCTATATCTTCTTTGTATCTTCTTTGTATCTCCTCTGTATCTCCTCTGTATCTCCTCTGTATCTTCTCTGTATCTCCTCTGTATCTTCTTTGTATCTCCTCTGTATCTTCTCTGTATCTTCTCTGTATCTTCTCTGTATCTTCTTTGTATCTCCTCTGTATCTCCTCTGTATCTTCTCTGTATCTCCTCTGTATCTTCTCTGTATCTCCTCTGTATCTTCTCTGTATCTCCTCTGTATCTTCTTTGTATCTCCTCTGTATCTTCTCTGTATCTCCTCTGTATCTCCTCTATATCTCCTCTATATCTCATCTGTATCTTCTCTGTATCTCCTCTCTATGTCCTCTATATTTCCTCTATATCTCCTCTGTATCTTCTTTGTATCTCCTCTCTATCTCCTCTATATTTCCTCTATATCTTCTCTGTATCTCCTCTGTATCTTCTTTGTATCTCCTCTGTATCTTCTTTGTATCTCCTCTGTATCTTCTTTGTATCTCCTCTGTATCTCCTCTGTATCTTCTCTGTATCTCCACTGTATCTTCTTTGTATCTCCTCTGTATCTTCTCTGTATCTCCTCTGTATCTTCTCTGTATCTCCTCTGTATCTTCTTTGTATCTCCTCTGTATCTTCTCTGTATCTCCTCTGTATCTTCTTTGTATATTTTATATCTTCATCTTTCTCACATTCATGTCGTTTCTCTCTGTTTTAGGACGGATTTCTTCAGAAACTTTATCGAATCTTGCCTTCAGAAAATCCCCCAGGACAGACCGCACTCTGACGACATGCTGGGTGTAAGTCCACGCACACACACGCACACGCACACACACACACACACACACACACACACGCCTGTGACTACACAACACAGTCTGGTCATTGTTGTAAGGTGGAACTGGACAAACCCCTCTGCTCATAAATCTGCCTCTGATGTTAGAGTCTGTTCCCATAGGCTTACATTTTCATCCACTAATCCCCAACTTTCGGACACACACACACACACACACACACACACACACACACACACACACACACACACACACTCACACACCCACACACACACACACACACACACACTCACACACACACCCCCACACCCGCACACACACACACACACTCTTTTTGAACAGGGACATCATGTGGTGGAGATGTGATTCCTGCATCCGTCTTAAAGCTGTCACTTTGACCACTAATGGACTCGTGCTGCTAATGGCTTCAGACCAGAGACGCTTGTTAATGTGTCGATGTTGAAGCTCGACGCAGTCATTTGAGTAAAACTCCATTTTGTGGAGCTTCAGTTTTCTACTGAACTTGATTTGTCCGGAGAACTGTTGATTCATTTGATCATTCAGAGCTTATATTGTATTGAAACAGTTGTGTTACTGTTTTTTTTTAATGTTAACTTGTTTTTAAGTAATTAAATACTTTCTATATCAAAAGGTTGCATTTGTTTTAATTGAATAATCATTTTAAAAAAAGCCAAACATTTTCTAAATGTTTTTATAACAAGTTTGATATTTAAATTCCATTCATTCAAAAATGTTTTTCCTAAATTGGATACTTGTTTATTCCGTTTAAGTTTGTTTAAAATGTTGGTATAATAGTGTCGTCTTACTAGACTGATCCAAGTAGCTCGGTGCTCTGTTGGTTTTGTCTTATTTCACTATTACAACAGCTTTATAGTGAATTAAAAAAGATTTCAAATTGAATAATCATTTAGAGAATATATTTTAGAGCTGTGGTCATTTGAATATCAATGTCTATAATGTCAAAAATGTGTAGAAATTATACTTTTTTTGTATAATGTAAAATTTTGTAAAGAATACTATATAAAATGTTTTAATTATTCAATAAAAACAAATGAATATATAAATATTTAATCACTAATTTAAAAAAAATGTATTACATTTTTTCAAAACCTCAAAACATTTAAATTTAAAAAAGTCTAAATTTCATTTAAAATGTTAAATTCAACCATTAAATATTCTAGAGGATCTACTTCTGTAGATTTGTGTCCAACAGACTCAAATATGTCACTATTTGTATAATTCACTTAAATAATAAAAATACATCTAAACTCCTGAATTTATTTATTTATTCTTTTTCTTACTCTCCACCACAGCATGCGTTTCTACAGCGAGAACGACCAGACTCGGTGCTGATGGACCTGATCCAGAGGACGAAGGATGCCGTGCGAGAGCTGGACAACCTGCAGTACCGCAAGATGAAGAAGATCCTTCTCCAAGAAGCCCACAACGGACCCACGGCCGAAGCTCCAGACGGAGAAGAGGTTTGTTGTTTCCACGGCCCCACAATGCACCTGTGTTTCTACGAGCGTTCTTCCCTCCAGGAGCTGGAGCCGGGCGCGGGTCGCACCGGAACCGTCAACAGCGTCGGCAGCAACCAGTCCATCCCCAGCATGTCCATCAGCGCCAGCTCGCAGAGCAGCTCCGTCAACAGTCTGAACGAGGCGGCCCAGGACAGCCGCAGCGAGCTGGACCTGATGGAGGGGGACCACACCGTCATGTCCAACAGCTCCGTCATCCACCTCAAACCGGTGCGTCGCCACGGAAACCCTCGGTTCTGAGACGGTATCTAGTTCTGAAACAAACCGTCGATGGATGAGATGATTCAGAGAAATAGCCACAGGTTTTCGTCGGCAGAAAAAAACTATAGTTTTCGTATTAAATACTCACTCAATGCTGCAGATGTTTAAAATTCATGACTTAAAAAAATGTGACCTTAAATGGCATTAAAATGTCTTTAATCACATTTTTAAAATGTTGTGAACACATAGGTTAGGTAGAACTTTATTGATCCCTCAGGAGATCTCCTTCGGGAAATTGTTTACATTACATTACATTAAATTTAATTAAATGAATTAAATTAATTGTTAACATGCTAAGTAAGATCAATTATAAAGGTTTTTTTTATTGATAGAAAATAAGTAATTAGACCTGAAATAGTTACTGATAATTGGATCTGGAAACTCTTTCCTGATAAATGAAAGCAGTTCCAGGGAAACAAAGTATGAGTCACTTTGAGCAGGAATCTTTTTTAAATCATCAGGATGGGAGTCGAGGAAAAAAGTTCATGTTTATTTTATGTTAAAATAAACATTTGGTAACATTCTTCTGTATGTATTTGGTTTAAACTAATTCATTTTTCAGTTTTAGTCGATTGTTGGTCTTGAATTTAATTTAAAATGGTATTAAAAAGTCTAAAGAATGATTTAACTAAAGATGCAGGAACCCTGTACGTACATGAATTCTTGCATGTTGTAGCAACAATATAATCATATATATATAATGATAAAAAGGGTTTTAGTCGATGGTGTTAAACGTCGTGTTATGTTGCTGTGAACGATGATTCAATCAACAAGTTCATTAAAATACTGTTTGAAATGTTCTCAGGAGGAAGAGGAAAGCATCTCAGGGGAGCCGGCGACCATCAGCCCTCCATCCGAGCCGCAGCCAGCGCCGGCGCCGGCCCCCAGGAAGTACAGGAACCGAGAGCACTTCGCCACCATTCGCACGGCGTCGCTCGTGAGTCGGACCCGGGTCGGAAACACGGGGTCTCCAGACCGCTGACCCCCGACCTCTTCCGTGCAGGTGACCCGCGAGATGCAGGAGCACGAGCAGGACTCGGAGCTGCGGGAGCAGATGTCCGGCTACAAGAGGATGAGGCGGCAGCACCAGAAGCACCTGATGGCTCTGGAGAACAAGCTCAAGTCGGAGATGGACGAGCACCGGCTGAGGCTGGACAAGGAGCTGGAGAGCCAGAGGAGCAACTTCACGCAGGAGATGGAGAAGCTGCTGAAGAAACACCAGGCCACGCTGGAGAAAGACGTACGTAGATGACGGTCGAGGAACGAAGATGTTTCTTAAACCCTGTTTGGCTTGACAGCTGAAGACGTTCGCCAACGACGAGAAGAAGTTCCAGCAGCACATCCAGGTGCAGCAGAAGAAGGAGCTCAGCAGCTTCCTGGAGTCCCAGAAACGAGAGTATAAACTGCGCAAAGAGCAGCTCAAAGAGGTAAATAAAGGAAGTGAATATTCAAGTAGATCAGTGTATTGAACGAATGTTTAGTATTTAATTATTCTTTTAAACTGTTGAATTCAATTGTTTGTGTATTTAAATGTTCAATTAGCTTTTACTGAATAATTTAATTCAGTTATTTTTATATTAAGATGTTTATTTAGATGTTATTGAATAATTTAATTCAGTTATTTTTATATTTAAATTTTTAATTAGCTTTTATTAAACAATTGCATTCACTTATTTATATAATTAAAAATGTATTTAGATTTTATTGAATAATTGAATTCAGTTATTTTTATATTTAAATGTTTATTTAGATGTTATTGAATAATTGAATTCAGTTATTTTTATATTTAAATGTTTAATTAGCTTTTATTGAATAATTTAATTCAGTTATTTTTATATTTAAATGTGTATTTAGATTTTATTGAATAATTGAATTCAGTTATTTTTATATTTAAATGTTTAATTAGCTTTTATTAAACAATTTCATTCATTTTTTTTTATATTTAAATGTGTATTTAGATTTTATTGAATAATTTAATTCAGTTATTTTTATATTTAAATGTTTAAATAGCTTTTATTGAATAATTGAATTCAGTTATTTTTATATTTAAATGTGTATTTAGATTTTATTGAATAATTTAATTCAGTTATTTTTATATTCAAATGTTTATTTAGATTTTATTGAATTATTTGATTTAGTTATTTTTATATTTAAATGTTTATTGAATATTGATATTATATATATATATATATATTAATTAATATAAAAATTATTACAAATTTTAAATTACATAAAAACAAGTTCAACTTTTTCAATATAGAAATAATTAAATTAAACTATATTTTTTATATTAAATGCTATTTAAAAAAACATCATTAAAAACATGTACAAGTACTCTCGTAAGATATGAAATAATAATGTATTTGTCGACGTGTGCTGCAGGAACTGAGCGAGAACCAGTCGACGCCAAAGAAAGAGAAGCAGGAATGGTTGTCCAAGCAGAAGGAGAACATTCAGCACTTTCAGGTCTGGACCTCAAGTCCTCGTGTTCTTGTCCTGTGCTAACGTGTGATGGTTTCAGGCGGAGGAGGAGGCCAACCTGCTGAGGAGACAACGGCAGTACCTGGAGCTGGAGTGTCGGCGCTTCAAGCGTCGGATCCTGATCGCCCGACACAACGTGGAGCAGGACCTGGCCCGAGAGGTCAGTCTTCTCACGGTTCTTCTAGACCCGCGTCCTGACCCGTGTCGCTGCAGGAGCTGAACAAGCGGCAGACGCAGAAGGACCTGGAGCACGCCATGCTGCTCCGGCACCACGAGTCCATGCAGGAGCTGGAGTTCCGGCACCTGGCCACGATCCAGAAGGCCCGGGCCGAGCTGATCCGGACCCAGCACCAGACGGAGCTCACCAACCAGCTGGAGTACAACAAGAGGCGGGAGCGAGAGCTGCGGCGCAAACACGTCATGGAGGTCCGACAGCAGCCCAAGAACCTCAAGGTCGCGGCCCCGTCAGAACAACGTCGTACATGACCCCCGTGACCCCGTGACCCTAACGTCTTAACTCCCGCCGCAGCCCAAGGAGCTCCAGATCAAGAAGCAGTTCCAGGAGACGTGCAAAACTCAGGCCCAGCAGTACAAGGCTCTTCGGAACCACCTGCTGGAGACCACGCCCAAGTCTGACCACAAGGCGGTGCTGAAGAGGCTGAAGGAGGAGCAGACCAGGAAGCTGGCCATCCTGGCCGAGCAGTACGACCACTCCATCAACGAGATGCTGTCCACGCAGGCGGTGAGACGCCCGGGAACTTAGATCTGGATCAATGTCTTCAGAAGATTATTGGTTTAACTTTTCATATGTTGATGCATGTTTTCAAGCATTTCATTGTTTAGTGAGCGAGTTAATCATTACTATATTGAAAGTTAAATTTTATTCTTTTATTTTATTTAGTCATTAATATTAATCATTTTTATGTTGAAAAACTTTCCTTAAATTAATTAAATAATTCATATAAAATGTATTGATCGAGTCGAATCATTACTATATTGAAAGTTTTATTGTATTAAATTTAATTTAATTTAGTCATTCAATTTAATTATTTGTATATTGAAAAACTTTCTTAAAATTAATTAAATAATTCATATAAAATGCATTGATCGATTTAAATCCTTACTATATTGAAAGTTTTATTGTTTTATTTAATTTAATTTAGTCATTAATATTAATCATTTGTATATTGAAAACAATTTCTTAAAATTAATTCAATAATTCAAATAAAATGTATTGATCGAGTTAAATCATTACTATATAGAACGTTTTATTTTATTATTTTATTAAATTTAATTTAGTCATTAAATTTAATCATTTGTATGTTGAAAAACTTTCTTGAAATTAATTAAATAATTCATATATAATGTATTGATCGAGTTAAAAAATTACTATATTGAAAGTTTTATTGTATTTTATTTTATTTATTTTTTTATTAATTTTATTTTATTTAGTTATTTAATTATTTGTATATTGAGAAACTTTCTTAAAATTAAATGACATTTTTAAAATAAAATGTATACAAAATATTGTATTTATTTATTTTTATAAACATACATGTATAATAAATATATATATATATATTTTTTTTGTTTCATATTTTATTTCCAATAATTTAAAACATTTTCTTAATTCTATATATTTTATATTCAATACACAAATGTTGGTATAACGGTGTCACCAGATAAACCAAAAGAGTACTGAGACACTTGAACATATTTATAAGGAAATTAAAAGACTACAATTTAAAAAATATAATTATTTATTTATTTATTTTTTATAAATTTTGTGAATTACTGGGATAATAGATAAAAAAGAAATACATTTGTTTTAAAAGACAAAGAAAAAACAAATTATTTATTAATATTAATATTATTTGAAATTCAACCTTTGAATAAAGACACAAATATACACATTTTACTAAAAATGTTCAAATTTCCAAGTCGACTCAATATTCTGATGCCAGAAACATGATTGTCGTCGAACCTCCAGAAGTTAGTGTCGTGTTTGAAGAGTTTGAAAACTGACGAGTCGTTGGTTCTTCAGCTGAAGCTGGACGAGGCCCAGGAGGCCGAGTGTCAGGTGCTGAGGATGCAGCTGCAGCAGGAGCTGGAGCTTCTCAACGCCTACCAGAGCAAGATCAAGATGCAGACGGACGCTCAGCACGACAAGGAGCGACGGGACCTGGAGCAGAGGGTCTCTCTGAGGAGGGCTCTTCTGGAGCAGAAGGTTGGTCCGGACTCACCAGAACCACATAGATCATGATCAAAACTAAACGTTTCTATTAAAGCATTCGTTTTTCATCTATAGTAGTACGTTATTACATATTTAAAGATCGCTTGAAATACAATTAATTAAATAAATGTCTGTACTATGGAAGTATTTCAGTGTCATCAGAATATTGAATGAATTTTTGACACATTTTTTTATTGAAATGTTTTTTTAAGCATTTAATTATTTCTTTATTAATGTCTATATTGAAAGATTTAATTGTGTTCCTTTCTTTTCTGATGATAATTAAATAAAACAGTTTTGATGATTTCCAATACTAATGGTATATATTTTTATATTTTATCAAATTATATATTTGAATAAATTAAGCGTATTATTAAGTAATAAGTCTTGGTAAAATAGTGCCTACATTTTTGTATTGAATTTAAAAGGCTGTGATATTAAATCTATAATAATAACCGTAATAAAAACTGTAATAAGTAATATCATAAATTTATGTGTAAAAAAAGATATAAATAAAATATATATATATATATATATATATATATGTATATAAACAAAGTTTAAATTATAAATCAAACAAACATTCAATATAGAACTTCCACAAGTTTCTAGTTATTCCATAAATAAAATCTAACTAATCAACTAAAATTAATAACTTGTCTCCTGGTCTCCTCAGATCGAGGAGGAGATGCTGTCGCTGCAGAACGAGCGCCTGGAACGGATCCGTTCCCTCCTGGAGCGTCAGGCCCGAGAGATCGAGGCCTTCGACTCCGAGTCCATGAGACTGGGCTTCAGCAACATGGTCCTCACCAACCTGGCCCCGGACTCTCAGGGGGGCTGGGGGGGAGGAGGAGGCGGGGGAGGCAGCGGAGGAGGAGGAGGAGGGAGTCAAGGAGGAAGCCACTGGCCTGGAGGAGGAGGTGGAGGAGGAGGAGGAGCAGGAGGAGGAGGAGGAGGAGGAGCCGGACACCACGGTCACCACCATCAGGGCGGCTCCAGCTCCCAGCAGCCCTGGGGTCACCCCATGCTCTCCGGGGGCCCCCCACCCTGGAGCCTCCACCACCCCGGGGGTCAGAGGGGGAGCGGCGGCGGCGGTGGGGGAGGAGGAGGAGGAGGAGGAGGAGGAGGAGGGGTGAGGAACAGCCCCCAGGCCATGAGGAGGACGCCATCGGGGGGGAGGAGTGAACAGAGCATGAGCAGGAGCGCCAGCATCACCTCCCAGATCTCCAACGGTTCGCACCTGTCCTTCACCTAGAACACACACACACACACCTTCACACACACACACACACACACACACACACCTTCACTCACGCTTCTACTCAACGAGGCAACAGGGGCTGAAAACACAAAAGCTCAGACACAAGTTTCCAAATGTTGTCCACGCGTCGCTTCAGTTGCCAAACCAGCCGCAGCCATAGTTCACTGTTTTCAACGACCATTCATCTGCTTTTTTAAAACATGTTTAGTCCGAAACCGCCTCGGAGTCGAAGCACACGTCAGAAAAACACGCGTCTGGAGGAAACGTTTGCACAGTCGGGCAGTTCTAACGAAAGGTCAGAGGTCATGTAGAGGTCACGGTTGAGGTGCCACACGTTCGCCACGTTCTTCACGCCAAACATGTCTTTGTGCGTCGGGTTTTTTGGGGGTTTTCACCGGATTTCACGGGATCACGTGTCAAATATTGACGTTTCACTGGAAGATTGAATCGTTTATTGAACATTTTAAATGTTCAAACTCTTTGTTTTTTTTTAAAGTATTTATTTAATGTTTTTCAATGACTAAACACAATAATTTCCATATTTAAAGGTTTTTTTTTCTAGTGATGAAGCTTCTTGAAAGAGTCATTATCTTTACAGTCCACTAGATGGCGTCTCTGCACTACTTTTCATTTGTGTTGTTCTAATGAAACATCATTTTTTAAACTGATGGCGCCACCTACTGACCTGTGAGCAACATGACACTGCCATGAAGCGTCTTCAAAACGTCACCTTTTTTTTGATTTTCTAAAAAAATAAACTTTCTAAATTCATTTATTTGTTTAAATTAAATATAAAAAAGTTCTTATTATTGTGTTACAAGACATTATTGAACGTTCCTGAGATACTTTTAAATCCTTCAGTAAAGAAATGATTAAATCCAGTTATTGAGTTTCTCCGTCATCACATGATCATCAGCGCGTCGCACGATTGGCTGAGAGTTCGATCAGTAGCTCAGTGCTCTGTCTTCTACTTAAAATATATTGAATTTAGAGAAATTAGTTTTTAATTGTTGGAATTAAAATAAATGTAAAAAAAAATGCATTCTTTTTTTAAATGGTTCATTTAAAAAAACAACAACTTTTTAATACAGAATTAAAAAAAAAAAATCAAATAATGGTAATCAAACAAGATTCAATGCTCAAAAAAACAGCAACATTTCAGTAAAAACAAATCAAAGTTTCAAGATTTAAACCACAAACACCGGACGCTTTTTTTGCACTTTTCTTTGCTCGTCTGCACAGAGAGCTGAGATGGAAACAATGGTCTGGAGGTCGTGACCTTCTCACACTTTTCACAAACACACACACAAACACACAACGATTTGAAAAAACGTTTACAAAGTTCCTCTCGGGGACGACGACACGTCCGGGGTCGGCGGCGTGTTTGACCGTCTCTGGGTCGTGATGCTGTGACCTCCACGGCGATGCTCCCGCGACCTCTCCCCCCCCGTCACCCCCCGGCCCACTCTGCCTCACCCCCTCCTCCCTCCTCACCTCTGAGGAGCTCCTGGAAAGCGAGCGACCCTCCAGCTATGATGTAAATGCTAGATAGCGGTGGGAGTCCTTCAGGGGTGGAATGAACAGTTGATATTGTATATTTGGATGATTTAAAAAACAACATGTGTTTGTGATGCTAGCGCCGCCGCGCGCTAATGTACAGAGACTCACCTTTGACCTGTGGTGACGAGAACATGATCTGGACGAACACGTTTGTTTGGGGAGGATTTTTTGCACAGTTTTTTCTCCAGCATTTTTTCTTCCTGATTCCTGTGGATTAAGATCAAGTGAAGTTTCCACTTGAGTCGTTTTAGACTTTCATCGACGCTGCGTCTCAGTCTGGAAGTCGATCAGCGTCTTCAGAAGATGATTTTATTCAGCATTAAATTATGGTTTTAATCATTTAGTTCAATCATTTCTATACGAAAGTGTTAAAAAACCTTTGATCGAATTATGTATTGAAATTTTATTTTTATTTTTATTGAATAATTGATTAAAAAAAATCGAAAATATATTGAAATAATTGATTTTAGAGTTTGATATACTTGTTGTTTTTTAATTATGTATTTAAAAAGGTGTAGCATTTTAAATTTAAAATAAAAATAATCGCAGTATTTCAACAACATTTTTATATTGAATTAAATAAGGCTATGAAGAACGTTTATTACGAGTTATTATCGAACTTTTTTTATTATTTTTCATTTTTAAAATATTCAGCTATTATTTAATATGAACAATCTTGAATCTGGAAATATTTATCTTTTGTTGAAACTGTGTAGAAAAATCGAAATGATTAGATTTCAAGGTCGTTTTTGGAACCTTTCACTTTAGAAGTGATGACATTAAATGATTAAATAAAACAAATTCAACCTTTGAATTAAGAATTATTTTAAAAAACGATAAATACAATTCAACGTTGAATTCAATCCTTGATTCCGATGTCGCTGATAAACTTCTAGAGATTCCGCGTCTTCACTCTTTCATGCACTTGAACAAATGCCTTCGCTTTCATCTTTGCCAACCTCTCTTTTTCACACCCTTGTTATTTTCCTTCTTCACGCTCCGAACCTTCTCCATCCAACCCTTCACGTCTCTGCCGCTGTTGAAGTCGGTCAGAAAGAGTTGATTTGTCCTCCGGAGCAGATGTTCCTGGAGGTGTTCCTCCTCCTGCTGGTCCAGAGCTTCGGCTCCGAACCGTTTGCACTGATTGCACAAGTGAGTCTCGGGCGAGTTTCACTTCGTCAGTATTTCCTGGTGTCCCTGCTGCTGGATCCTGGTCCAGAGTTTGAACCATGTAATTACAAATGTACAGATTGTGGGGGAAAAAAATGCTGAATGTTGCATAGAAGAGAAAAACAAGCCTCGCAGACGACAAAGTGATTTAAATTGTGTAAAAAGAAAAAAAAAAATGTCCAAGTTTAGGGGTAAATGTCATATTTTGTTGTAATTACTATTTTCTGTTGGAAGAGGGCTACTGGATTAAAAATCATCTGTAATAAAGTAATTTTAATATTTATTTGTCTTGTGTTTCACTCATGGATGCTAAACTGTCTTTTATTTTTAGTATTTTATTTCTTCATTTATCAGTCAGAAGTCAAGTCTTTACTTTAACTTTAGTTACTACAAGATTACCCGGACACTTTTGTTGACAGGCTAGGCTAACTGTTATTGTAGCTCACAAGCTAGGCTAACTGTTATTGTAGCTAACAAGCTAGGCTAACTGTTATTGTAGCTAACAAGCCAGGGTAACTGTTATTGTAGCTCACAAGCTAGGCTAACTGTTATTGTAGCTAACAAGCTAGGCTAACTGTTATTGTAGCTAACAAGCCAGGGTAACTGTTATTGTAGCTCACAAGCTAGGCTAACTGTTATTTTAGCTAGCAAGTTTGACTAACTGATAGTGTAGCTCACAAGCTGGGCTAACTGTTATTTTAGCTAGCAAGTTTGGCTAACTGATAGTGTAGCTCACAAGCTAGGCTATCTGTTATTTCAGCTGGGAAGTTTGGCTAACTGATATTGCAGCTCACAAGCCAGGCTAACTGTTATTGTAGCTCACAAGCTAGGTTACTGTTATTGTAGCTCACAAGCTACGCTAACTGTTATTGTAGCTAACAAGCCAGGCTAACTGTTATTGTATCTCACAAGCTAGACTAACTGTTATTTTAGCTAGCAGGTTTGACTAACTGATAGTGTAGCTCACAAGCTGGGCTAACTGTTATTTTAGCTAGCAAGTTTGGTTAACTGATAGTGTAGCTCACAAGCTAGACTAATTGATAGTGTAGCTCACAAGCTAGGCTAAATCATAGTGTAGCTAACAAGCTAAGTTAACTGTTATTGTAGCTAGTAATTTTGGCTAACTGATAGTGTAGCTCACAAGCTAAGCTAGCTGATAGTGTAGCTAACAAGCCAGGCTAACTGATTGTGTAGCTAACAAGCTAGGCCGACTGATAGTGTAGCTAACAAGCCAGGCTAACTGGTAGTGTAGCTAACAAGCTAGGCTAACTGATAGTGTAGCTAACAAGCCAGGCCAAGTGATAGTGTAGCTAACAAGCTAGGCTAACTGATAGTGTAGCTAACAAGCTAGGCTATCTGATAGTGTAGCTAACAAGCCAGGCTAACTGATATTGTAGCTAACCAGCTAGGCTAACTGATAGTGTAGCTAACAAGCCAGGCTAACTGACAGCATAGCTAACAAGCTAGGCTAAATGTACATTTTATTTTTTTAATCACAAGTTATTCCACCTTAAGGAGAGAAAGTTAAAAACACAATTTTACGATGTATTTAGATGGATTTGTTGTTTAAGTTCAAGTTAGCTCGTAGCATTACGTTACATTGTCAACATAGAACTTGCACTTTCTTCCTTATGTTCATCTAATCCCTAGTTTCGTATTTTAAAGATTATACATTTTGTCCAAAAATAATAGTTAACTTTTACACCTTAGTTTGGGAGAATTTCATTTTCTTGGTGTAAATTCAATGAAACTTTATTTATCATCACATTTCAGTCTCTCATCCTTTTTTTTATTCATTCAATCTCTATATACATTTCAAGGAACATAAAGGATCCATTTTGAATGTAAAACATTACTTTAATTATTTATTACTTACTAAGAAAAATAAAGAAATACCAGCGTAAACACAATGTTTTTAAATAATAATTCTACATTAAACACAATTTCTTAATTAACCCTTTTTCAGATGAAAAATGAATATTTCTCCAAACGATTAAAAAGTCTTTCATTGTTTCACCTTTTTTTTAACAAGTTAAACTTCTTTATCTTTTATCTTCAGCACTTTTACTTTCATCTCTCCTGAAACTAAACACTTTATTCTTCAAACAAAGACATTAAACGATTCTTCAAACAAAGACATTAAACGATCGATTCAAATGTTCATCTGTTGTTGACTTTGTTTCTAATGAGTTTCACGTTACAGTGTCATGTGACCTGTGGTTCAGGGTCTACAGGTGTGTTTGTGTTCGGGAGGGAGCGGTTACGTAACTGTAGTCATGGTAATAGGACTTTAGTGTCAGTACCTGTACCTGACAGACTCACCTGTACCTGTCATACTCACCTGTACCTAACAAACTCACCTGTACCTGAACTGAACTGAACAGACTCATCCGTACCTGTCATACTCACCTGTACCTAACAGACTCACCTGTACCTGAACTGAACTGAACAGACTCACCTGTACCTGTCATACTCACCTGTACCTGAACTGAACTGAACAGACTCACCTGTACCTAACAGACTCACCTGTACCTGAACTGAACTGAACAGACTCACCTGTACCTGTCATACTCACCTGTACCTGGATTGAACTGAACAGACTCACCTGTACCTGTCATACTCACCTGTACCTGGATTGAACTGAACAGACTCACCTGTACCTGTCAGACTCACCTGTACCTGAACTGAACTGAACAGACTCACCTGTACCTGTCAGACTCACCTGTAACTAACAGACTCACCTGCAACTGTCAGACTCACCTGCAACTGTCAGACTCACCTGTACCTAACCGACTCACCTGTACCTGAACTGAACTGAACAGACTCACCTGTACCTGTCATACTCACCTGTACCTGGATTGAACTGAACAGACTCACCTGTACCTGTCAGACTCACCTGTAACTAACAGACTCACCTGTACCTGAACTGAACTGAACAGACTCACCTGTACCTGTCATACTCACCTGTACCTGAACTGAACTGAAAAGACTCACCTGTACCTAACAGACTCACCTGTACCTGAACTGAACTGAACAGACTCACCTGTACCTGTCATACTCACCTGTACCTGGATTGAACTGAACAGACTCACCTGTACCTGTCATACTCACCTGTACCTGGATTGAACTGAACAGACTCACCTGTACCTGTCAGACTCACCTGTACCTGAACTGAACTGAACAGACTCACCTGTACCTGTCAGACTCACCTGTAACTAACAGACTCACCTGCAACTGTCAGACTCACCTGTACCTGTCAGACTCACCTGTAACTTTCAGACTCACCAGTACCTAACAGACTCACCTGTACCTGTCAGACTCACCTGTACCTAACAGACTCACCTGTACCTAACAGACTCACCTGTACCTCTCAGACTCACCTGTAACTTTCAGACTCACCTGTACCTAACAGACTCACCTATAACTGTCAGACTCACCTGTGCCTGTCTGACTCACCTGTACCTGTCAGACTCACCTGTAACTGTCAGACTCACCTGTAGCTGTCAGACTTATCTGTGCCAAGAATGACATGCTTCAGTTCTAATCCGGTCTCACCTGTTGATCCGCCACTAGTGCCAAAGGTGAGTAGAGTCATGACTTTACTTTCTGGTTGATGTTTTTATGTTGCAAACTTCCTCCTCGTGTCGAGAGTCACGTCAGAGCTGCAGGTGCTTGGATCAGGTGTTCAGGTGTCAACAGGTGTTCAGGTGTCAACAGGTGTTTTCAGGTGTCAGTGACTGTGACGGTCGATGCATTGTTTAGCCGTGATGTCACTTCAATTGTTCACAACGATGCAACTCATGAATAAATACATATAATTATTGTATAAATACATAGAATGAATGTATAAATACATAGAATTAATGTATAAATACATACATTTAATGTATAAATACATAGAATAAATGTATAAATACATAGAATTATTGTATAAATACATAGAATTATTGTATAAATACATAAAATGAATGTATAAATACATATAATTCATGTAAAAATACATATAATTCATGTAAAAATACATAGAACTAATGTATAAATACATATAATTAATGTATAAATACATAGAATTAATGTATAAAAACATACATTTAATGTATAAATACATAGAATAAATGTATAAATACATAGAATTATCGCATAAATACATAGAATTAATGTATAAATACATAGAACTAATGTATAAATACATAGAAATCATATATGTATAAATGCAACATATTTTATGTTTATTAATAATTCAATATGTACATATATAGGATTTTATTTAAATATTTCCCAATTTACTGCATTTAATATGTTATATTCTGTGATTCAAACACAACAAATTCTTGTATTTTGTTTACGACGCTGACGATAAAAGTTTCTGCTTCTGATAATGAATTTAAATGATAATAATAAAATAATAATAATTCAGATTTTATTTTGGGTGAAGATCAAGGTTTTTCTGTGTATTTGTACTTTTATTTATACATTTTAACTTTTTAACAAAGTATTTACATCCTCACACAATTAAATTGTGTATTTTCTTCAGATGGTTTTGTTCTCAGCAGCTTCTGATTGAAATTGTTTTTATTTTCCCATCATGCCTTGAGGAGACGCTGACTCTTAAATCCTGAGGTGAGTTTTCTATCTTGTTCATTTTCAAATGATGTCACATCAGTGTGAGGTGTAGTTTTCTATCTTGTTCATTTTCAAATGATGTCACATCAGTGTGAGGTGTAGTTTTCTATCTTGTTCATTTTCAAATGGTGTCACATCAGTGTGAGGTGTAGTTTTCTATCTTGTTCATTTTTCAAATGATGTCACATCAGTGTGAGGTGTAGTTTTCTATCTTGTTCATTTTTCAAATGATGTCACATCAGTGTGAGGTGTAGTTTTCTATCTTGTTCATTTTTAAAATTATGTCACATCAGTGTTAGGTGTAGTTTTATATCTTGTTCATTTTCAAATGATGTCACATCAGTGTGAGGTGTAGTTTTCTATCTTGTTCATTTTCAAATGATGTCACATCGGTGTGAGGTGTAGTTTTCTATCTTGTTCATTTTCAAATGCTGTCACATCAGTGTGAGGTGTAGTTTTCTATCTTGTTCATTTTTCAAATGATGTCACATCAGTGTGAGGTGTAGTTTTCTATCTTGTTCATTTTTCAAATGATGTCACATCAGTGTGAGGTGTAGTTTTCTATCTTGTTCATTTTTCAAATGATGTCACATCAGTGTGAGGTGTAGTTGTATATCTTGTTCATTTTAAAATGATGTCACATCAGTGTGAGGTGTAGTTTTCTATCTTGTTCATTTTTAAAATGATGTCACATCAGTGTGAGGTGTAGTTTTCTATCTTGTTCATTTTTAAAATGATGTCACATCAGTGTGAGGTGTAGTTTTCTATCTTGTTCATTTTGAAACGATGTCGCATCAGTGTGAGGTGTAGTTTTCTATCTTGTTCATTTTCAAATGATGTCACATCAGTGTGAGGTGTAGTTTTCTATCTTGTTCATTTTTAAAATGATGTCACATCAGTGTGAGGTGTAGTTTTCTATCTTGTTCATTTTGAAATGATGTCACATCAGTGTGGGGTGTAGTTTTCTATCTTGTTCATTTTTAAAATGATGTCACATCAGTGTGAGGTGTAGTTTTCTATCTTGTTCATTTTGAAATGATGTCACATCAGTGTGAGGTGTAGTTTTCTATCTTGTTCATTTTTCAAATGATGTCACATCAGTGTGAGGTGTAGTTTTCTATCTTGTTCATTTTTAAAATGATGTCACATCAGTGTGAGGTGTAGTTTTCTATCTTGTTCATTTTGAAATTATGTCACATCAGTGTGAGGTGTAGTTTTCTATCTTGTTCATTTTTAAAATGATGTCACATCAGTGTGAGGTGTAGTTTTCTATCTTGTTCATTTTCAAATGATGTCACATCAGTGTGAGGTGTAGTTTTCTATCTTGTTCATTTTCAAATGATGTCGCATCAGTGTGAGGTGTAGTTTTCTATCTTGTTCATTTTCAAATGATGTCACATCAGTGTGAGGTGTAGTTTTCTATCCTGTACATTTTTAAAATGATGTCACATCAGTGTGAGGTGTAGTTTTCTATCTTGTTCATTTTTAAAATGATGTCACATCAGTGTGAGGTGTAGTTTTCTATCTTGTTCATTTTCAAATGATGTCACATCAGTGTGAGGTGTAGTTTTCTATCTTGTTCATTTTAAAATGATGTCACATCAGTGTGAGGTGTAGTTTTCTATCTTGTTCATTTTAAAATGATGTCACATCAGTGTGAGGTGTAGTTTTCTATCTTGTTCATTTTTAAAATGATGTCACATCAGTGTGAGGTGTAGTTTTCTATCTTGTTCATTTTTAAAATGATGTCACATCAGTGTGAGGTGTAGTTTTCTATCTTGTTCATTTTCAAATGATGTCACATCAGTATGAGGTGTAGTTTTCTATCTTGTTCCTTTTCAAACGATGTCACATCAGTGTGAGGTGTAGTTTTCTATCTTGTTCATTTTTCAAATGTCACATCAGTGTGAGGTGTAGTTTTCTATCTTGTACATTTTTTAAATGTCACATCAGTGTGAGGTGTAGTTTTCTATCTTGTTCATTTTTTAAATGTCACATCAGTGTGAGGTGTAGTTTTCTATCTTGTTCATTTTCAAATGATGTCACATCAGTGTGAGGTGTAGTTTTCTATCTTGTTCATTTTTAAAATGATGTCACATCAGTGTGAGGTGTAGTTTTCTATCTTGTTCATTTTCAAATGATGTCACATCAGTGTGAGGTTTAATTTTCTATCTTGTTCATTTTCAAATGATGTCACATCAGTGTGAGGTGTAGTTTTCTATCTTGTACATTTTTAAAATGTCACATCAGTGTGAGGTGTAGTTTTCTATCTTGTTCATTTTCAAATGATGTCACATCAGTGTGAGGTGTAGTTTTCTATCTTGTTCATTTTTTAAATTATGTCACATCAGTGTGAGGTGTAGTTTTCTATCTTGTACATTTTTAAAATGTCACATCAATGTGAGGTGTAGTTTTCTATCTTGTTCATTTTTAAAATGTCACATCAGTGTGAGGTGAGTTTTCTATCTTGTACATTTTTAAAATGTCACATCAGTGTGAGGTGTAGTTTTCTATCTTGTACATTTTTAAAATGTCACATCAGTGTGAGGTGTAGTTTTCTATATTGTACATTTTTAAAATGTCACATCAGTGTGAGGTGTAGTTTTCTATCTTGTTCATTTTCAAATGATGTCACATCAGTGTGAGGTGTAGTTTTCTATCTTGTTCATTTTTAAAATGTCACATCAGTGTGAGGTGTAGTTTTCTATCTTGTTCATTTTTAAAATGTCACATCAGTGTGAGGTGTAGTTTTCTATCTTGTACATTTTTAAAATGTCACATCAGTGTGAGGTGTAGTTTTCTATCTTGTTCATTTTTAAAATGTCACATCAGTGTGAGGTGTAGTTTTCTATCTTGTACATTTTTAAAATGTCACATCAGTGTGAGGTGTAGTTTTCTATCTTGTTCATTTTTAAAATGTCACATCAGTGTGAGGTGTAGTTTTCTATCTTGTTCATTTTTAAAATGTCACATCAGTGTGAGGTGTAGTTTTCTATCTTGTTCATTTTTAAAATGTCACATCAGTGTGAGGTGTAGTTTTCTATCTTGTTCATTTTTAAAATGTCACATCAGTGTGAGGTGTAGTTTTCTATCTTGTACATTTTTAAAATGTCACATCAGTGTGAGGTGTAGTTTTCTATCTTGTTCATTTTTAAAATGTCACATCAGTGTGAGGTGTAGTTTTCTATCTTGTACATTTTTAAAATGTCACATCAGTGTGAGGTGTAGTTTTCTATCTTGTTCATTTTTAAAATGTCACATCAGTGTGAGGTGTAGTTTTCTATCTTGTTCATTTTTAAAATGTCACATCAGTGTGAGGTGTAGTTTTCTATCTTGTTCATTTTTAAAATGTCACATCAGTGTGAGGTGTAGTTTTCTATCTTGTTCATTTTTAAAATGTCACATCAGTGTGAGGTGTAGTTTTCTATCTTGTACATTTTTAAAATGTCACATCAGTGTGAGGTGTAGTTTTCTATCTTGTTCATTTTTAAAATGTCACATCAGTGTGAGGTGTAGTTTTCTATCTTGTTCATTTTTAAAATGTCACATCAGTGTGAGGTGTAGTTTTCTATCTTGTTCATTTTTAAAATGTCACATCAGTGTGAGGTGTAGTTTTCTATCTTGTACATTTTTAAAATGTCACATCAGTGTGAGGTGTAGTTTTCTATCTTGTTCATTTTTAAAATGTCACATCAGTGTGAGGTGTAGTTTTCTATCTTGTACATTTTTAAAATGTCACATCAGTGTGAGGTGTAGTTTTCTATCTTGTTCATTTTTAAAATGTCACATCAGTGTGAGGTGTAGTTTTCTATCTTGTTCATTTTTAAAATGTCACATCAGTGTGAGGTGTAGTTTTCTATCTTGTTCATTTTTAAAATGTCACATCAGTGTGAGGTGTAGTTTTCTATCTTGTTCATTTTTAAAATGTCACATCAGTGTGAGGTGTAGTTTTCTATCTTGTACATTTTTAAAATGTCACATCAGTGTGAGGTGTAGTTTTCTATCTTGTTCATTTTTAAAATGTCACATCAGTGTGAGGTGTAGTTTTCTATCTTGTTCATTTTTAAAATGTCACATCAGTGTGAGGTGTAGTTTTCTATCTTGTTCATTTTTAAAATGTCACATCAGTGTGAGGTGTAGTTTTCTATCTTGTTCATTTTTAAAATGTCACATCAGTGTGAAGTGTAGTTTTCTATCTTGTTCATTTTTAAAATGTCACATCAGTGTGAGGTGTAGTTTTCTATCTTGTTCATTTTTAAAATGTCACATCAGTGTGAGGTGTAGTTTTCTATCTTGTACATTTTTAAAATGTCACATCAGTGTGAGGTGTAGTTTTCTATCTTGTTCATTTTTAAAATGTCACATCAGTGTGAGGTGTAGTTTTCTATCTTGTTCATTTTTAAAATGTCACATCAGTGTGAGGTGTAGTTTTCTATCTTGTTCATTTTTAAAATGTCACATCAGTGTGAGGTGTAGTTTTCTATCTTGTTCATTTTTAAAATGTCACATCAGTGTGAGGTGTAGTTTTCTATCTTGTTCATTTTTAAAATGTCACATCAGTGTGAGGTGTAGTTTTCTATCTTGTTCATTTTTAAAATGTCACATCAGTGTGAGGTGTAGTTTTCTATCTTGTACATTTTTAAAATGTCACATCAGTGTGAGGTGTAGTTTTCTATCTTGTTCATTTTTAAAATGTCACATCAGTGTGAGGTGTAGTTTTCTATCTTGTTCATTTTTAAAATGTCACATCAGTGTGAGGTGTAGTTTTCTATCTTGTTCATTTTTAAAATGTCACATCAGTGTGAGGTGTAGTTTTCTATCTTGTTCATTTTTAAAATGTCACATCAGTGTGAGGTGTAGTTTTCTATCTTGTACATTTTTAAAATGTCACATCAGTGTGAGGTGTAGTTTTCTATCTTGTTCATTTTTAAAATGTCACATCAGTGTGAGGTGTAGTTTTCTATCTTGTTCATTTTTAAAATGTCACATCAGTGTGAGGTGTAGTTTTCTATCTTGTTCATTTTTAAAATGTCACATCAGTGTGAGGTGTAGTTTTCTATCTTGTACATTTTTAAAATGTCACATCAGTGTGAGGTGTAGTTTTCTATCTTGTTCATTTTTAAAATGTCACATCAGTGTGAGGTGTAGTTTTCTATCTTGTACATTTTTAAAATGTCACATCAGTGTGAGGTGTAGTTTTCTATCTTGTTCATTTTTAAAATGTCACATCAGTGTGAGGTGTAGTTTTCTATCTTGTTCATTTTTAAAATGTCACATCAGTGTGAGGTGTAGTTTTCTATCTTGTTCATTTTTAAAATGTCACATCAGTGTGAGGTGTAGTTTTCTATCTTGTTCATTTTTAAAATGTCCCATCAGTGTGAGGTGTAGTTTTCTATCTTGTACATTTTTAAAATGTCACATCAGTGTGAGGTGTAGTTTTCTATCTTGTTCATTTTTAAAATGTCACATCAGTGTGAGGTGTAGTTTTCTATCTTGTTCATTTTTAAAATGTCACATCAGTGTGAGGTGTAGTTTTCTATCTTGTTCATTTTTAAAATGTCACATCAGTGTGAGGTGTAGTTTTCTATCTTGTTCATTTTTAAAATGTCACATCAGTGTGAAGTGTAGTTTTCTATCTTGTTCATTTTTAAAATGTCACATCAGTGTGAGGTGTAGTTTTCTATCTTGTTCATTTTTAAAATGTCACATCAGTGTGAGGTGTAGTTTTCTATCTTGTACATTTTTAAAATGTCACATCAGTGTGAGGTGTAGTTTTCTATCTTGTACATTTTTAAAATGTCACATCAGTGTGAGGTGTAGTTTTCTATCTTGTTCATTTTTAAAATGTCACATCAGTGTGAGGTGTAGTTTTCTATCTTGTACATTTTTAAAATGTCACATCAGTGTGAGGTGTAGTTTTCTATCTTGTTCATTTTTAAAATGTCACATCAGTGTGAGGTGTAGTTTTCTATCTTGTACATTTTTAAAATGTCACATCAGTGTGAGGTGTAGTTTTCTATCTTGTTCATTTTTAAAATGTCACATCAGTGTGAGGTGTAGTTTTCTATCTTGTTCATTTTCAAATGATGTCACATCAGTGTGAGGTGTAGTTTTCTATCTTGTACATCTTCAAATAACATGTGTAATCATCTTCTTCTCACACACTCATATTATGTTTGTGAGAGGAAAGGGTTGATATGTCATGCAAGACATGTAAGAATGTAGAAAATGAACAGATGGTATCGGACGTGACAGTGAAGCGTAGAAGAGAAGAGTAGAAGAGAAGCGTAGAAAAGAAGAGTAGAAGAGAAGAGTAGAAGAGAAGAGTAGAAGAGAAGCATAGAAGAGAAGAGTAGAAGAGAAGCGTAGAAGAGAAGAGTAGAAGAGAAGAGTAGAAGAGAAGAGTAGAAGAGAAGAGTAGAAGAGAAGAGTAGAAGAGAAGAGTAGAAGAGAAGCGTAGAAGAGAAGAGTAGAAGAGAAGAGTAGAAGAGAAGAGTAGAAGAGAAGAAGGTGCGACCAAAGTATTTCAAGTATTTTCTTCCAGTTCGTCGTCTTTACTGCGTCACTGTCATGACCTGTATTTACCTGATGATGAAACACACTCTTGTTTCTAGAATCTTCTAGTTTATTATGTGTGTTTTTTAAACATGTGTGTTTTTTAAACATAAGTGTTGTTTTTAATCATAAGTGTTGTTTTTAAACATGTGTGTTGATTTTAATCATAAGTGTTGTTTTTAAACATGTGTGTTGTTTTTAATCATAAGTGCTGTTCTTAAGAGCTCAGAAGTTGTTTGTTTGACCTGATCTGATAAGTACTTGTTCAAAGAAACTTAACTTACATTTGCATCAGTTTGACTGAAAAACCTCAAAGACTTTGTTAATCAAATAAAGTTTTTTTGAAGCAGTTGAACCTTAAAGAATCAAACGTTGACTTTAAATGTATATTATCAGAAATAATAGGTACTTTCTTTTCCTGAGAGTTATTAAATGAATGATTATTTATATATATAAATATATATATATATATATATATATATATATATATATATATATATTTATATATATATATATATATGTTACATCATGTATCATATACATATATATATGTATATATATATATACATATATATATATATATATATGTTACATCATGTATCATATATATACTGTATATGTTACATGATGTAACATATATATATATATACATGATGTAACATATATATATATATCATCATACATTTCACTTTTTACTGACTTTTCCACTTTTTGTGTTTTATTAATTTTAAAAATGACACTGCTAGTAATAGTTAATAGTTACTAGTTAATAGTAACAGTTCTTCGACCCATTCGGAAATAATGAATTTATTTGGAGTAACTTTATATTAATTCGCACCTACATTTATTTATACTTAATTTGTACTTTAAAACTGTATTTAAAATAGTATTTTCGTCATAGAAACAAACTGAAAGTTTTCACTTCCTCACACGTTTAAAGTTCAACATTCGTTCGATGCTAAAACATTTAAACGTGTTTTTAAATCTCATTCCTCGATAGTTTCCACTGTGAGTGAAAAATAAACTATAAACTAATGAACGTCTCGCCCGTTAATCCCCGGATCAGTGGTTAGTTAGTGACGCTCGCGTCTGATTGGTCGACTCACTTTCATATTGTAAAGGGTTTTTATTCGACTCGTCGTTCTTCCATGAAATCTTCCTTCAGCGTCAACAGGTCGGACGAGTCTCGCGGCTCCAGGAAGTCGCCGCAGCCACTGTTGCCAAAATAACCTCTTCGTGTCGAGGCAGCAGGCGTCCACGCAGGTACTGTCCTCTTCTGTCCTCTTCTGTCCTCTTCTGTCCTCTTCTGTCCTCTTCTGTCCTCTTCTGTCCACTTCTGTCCTCTTCTGTCCACTTCTGTCCTCTTCTGTCCTCTTCT
Organism: Callionymus lyra; assembly: GCF_982586985.1. NCBI lineage: Eukaryota > Metazoa > Chordata > Actinopteri > Syngnathiformes > Callionymidae > Callionymus > Callionymus lyra. The sequence goes on from NC_141831.1 coordinate 6,861,285, forward strand.
GTCCTCTTCTGTCCTCTTCTGTCCTCTTCTGTCCTCTTCTGTCCTCTTCTGTCCTCTTCTGTCCACTTCTGTCCTCTTCTGTCCTCTTCTGTCCACTTCTGTCCTCTTCTGTCCTCTTCTGTCCTCTTCTGTCCACTTCTGTCCTCTTCTGTCCACTTCTGTCCTCTTCTGTCCTCTTCTGTCCTCTTCTGTCCTCTTCTGTCCACTTCTGTCCACTTCTGTCTTTTGTTGAGAACGACTTTTTACTAATGACGACTCTGAGACTTTTTTATGAATCATAATATATTTCATATAGAGTTCAAGGTTGAACTCGTTTCTAACACGACTCTTGAGTCAACATTGTTCTGTTCGTAGATTTGTTTTTAGCCTTTATGTCACTTTTGAATCGTTTTTTCGTCTCGTGTCGAAAACTGCGTCAATAAACATCAAAATAGTCCATGACTTTTCAAACATTAACTTCTTCACACGTCAAATGGTTACATCAGGAAGTAAAATAGTGTAAAATGTAAACACATAATATAAAATTAAATCAAAAAATGTTTTTGGAAAATTTTATGACAATAGTTTTTGTTATTTAGTTCACATTTGGTTAAAATATTTCCTTAATTGTTAAACTAAGTCAATTTAAAAAATCAAGAAAATCAGCAGATGAAAGAAAAGTCACTGGCAAAAAAAAAGTTCCAGTAAAAGAAGTAAAGTTTAAAAAGTCTCGAGGAAAAAAGTCACGTTAAAAAGCTGTCCAGCAAAAAACTTACAGTAAAAGAATCCTTCAGAACAAAAGGTTAAGTTTAAAAAGTCTTCAGCAGAAAAGTCACATTAAAAATCAATTTAGTCAAAATAGTTACAGTAAAAGAAGCCTTGAGCAAAAACAAAGTCAAGTTAAAAAAAAAGTCTCGAGCAAAAGAACCTGCTTTGAACCGCCAAAAAAACATAAACATTTTTTTCATTAAATAATTTGGCTCACAGTGACTGTCGATCAGGTTTTTAATGATCAACTATTAAGTTCATCTTTTGTACGAAAGGTTTCTTTGTTTATTGAGCCAATTAAATGTTTAAGTTGTTTCTCTGCTGAAAACTTTTAAAGTAAAAGAAGTCAAAGGGAACAAAATAAAAGTCGCCAGGAAAAGAAAGTCTTGAGGGAAAAAAGTCAAGTTAAAAAATAGTCATAGAAAAAAACAATCAGGAAAATAATAACCAGGAAGGTCAACTTCAAAGATGAGATAAAAAGTCACCTGGAAAAGGGAAAAGTCGTCGGGGAAAAGTCACCAAAAAAGTATTTTGAAAAATAAGGCAAAAATAAGTCTTGAGCAAAAAAAAGTCACGTTAAAAAATGCCTGTCCTGCTCTGAACCTGACGCTATACCTTAGAAAAGGAAACTAATTAAAATAATTAGTCTTAAAGTCACTCCTGTCAATCAAGTTCTTATTTCCCTTTAAAGCAAAACATGCAAAATAGTCACGACTTCATTTAACAGTCGAATCTTTTTTCTATTTGAAAGGTTCTTTGTTTATTTGGAAATGAAGTAAACAAAAGTCTGTAGCAAAAAAAAAAGAAGTAAAGTCAAAGGATTTAATAGAAAAAAAAAGTCACAAAGTCAAAAATGAGTTAACAGAAAAAGTATAAAAACATCTGCAACAAACGTTAGTCACCAGGAGAAAAAGTCTTTTTAAACGTAATATTTGTTTCGTCTGGTTTTATATTCAACTTTAAACTTTGTTCTGCAAGAATATTTTTCTTCTTCTTTAATTTATTTTAATTCATATTTCAGGAACAAAAAGTCATGTAAAAAAAAAGCAAAGTAAGTCAGTAATTTAGGGGAAAAAGTCGAGCGAAATATAGAAAAGAAACACAAACAGTAAACGACTCAAGTAAAGTAACTGGTAAAAAAAAAGTCATATAAAAAAGTCTTCACAACGGTCGAACAACACGTTATTTTACTTTGACCTAATATTTGATCTTCTAATCTTTACAAAAAGTTTGACAAAAGTTCCTCCAAAGTGTTTTTCTTCTTTAAAACAGATTCAAACATAATTTTTGTCAGTTTTATGCATTTTTGTACGAACATTCGTGATGGTTCAGAGCGACATCTGTCAAATATCTAAAAAGATATGTTTGAAATGATTTGATAAAATGTTTCTGAATAACCATCTGGATCCACAAATCTCTTGAAGCTGCTCTCGTGTTCAGGGTTTTGTTCTTTTCTTTCCTTCAACTTCGACTGTGATTTGTTTCCAAACATGTTTGCGTCGACAAAAGGAGACTTTTGATCATTTTCTCAGATCTTCTTCCAGACGAAGAACCTTCTCAAACATGTGGAGAACCTTCCTGTGTCTCCTGCTCCTGGTCCACGAGGGTCTCGGGTTCGGGATCCTCCCGGGAAAGTCCCAGAACCACCTGGACATCACGGAGGCGGCCATTTTTAATGTTACCGTGGAGACGTGTCGAGCCATTTCTCAGGCGGCGGGAAACGACTTCACTGCCCCGGTATGACTTGATGATTGACAGGACAGGATGTGTGTGTGTGTGAGTGTGTGTTAATATATGTTTACGTATGTGTGTGCTCGTGTGTGTGTGTGTTTATGTACATGTGTCCTCATGTGTGTGTCCTCATGTGTGTGTGTGTGTGTGTGTGTGTTTATGTAGGTGTGTCCTCATGTGTGTGTTTATGTACATGTGTCCTCATGTGTGTGTGTGTGTGTGTGTTTATGTAGGTGTGTCCTCATGTGTGTGTTTATGTACATGTGTCCTCATGTGTGTGTCCTCATGTGTGTGTGTGTGTGTGTGTGTGTTTATGTAGGTGTGTCCTCATGTGTGTGTTTATGTACATGTGTCCTCATGTGTGTTTCCTCATGTGTGTGTGTGTGTGTGTGTGTGTTTATGTAGGTGTGTCCTCATGTGTGTGTTTATGTACATGTGTCCTCATGTGTGTTTCCTCATGTGTGTGTGTGTGTGTGTGTGTTTATGTAGGTGTGTCCTCATGTGTGTGTTTATGTACATGTGTCCTCATGTGTGTGTCCTCATGTGTGTGTGTGTGTGTGTGTGTGTGTTTATGTAGGTGTGTCCTCATGTGTGTGTTTATGTACATGTGTCCTCATGTGTGTTTCCTCATGTGTGTGTGTGTGTGTGTTTATGTAGGTGTGTCCTCATGTGTGTGTTTATGTACATGTGTCCTCATGTGTGTTTCCTCATGTGTGTGTGTGTGTGTGTGTGTTTATGTAGGTGTGTCCTCATGTGTGTGTTTATGTACATGTGTCCTCATGTGTGTGTGTGTGTGTGTGTGTTTATGTAGGTGTGTCCTCATGTGTGTGTTTATGTACATGTGTCCTCATGTGTGTTTCCTCATGTGTGTGTGTGTGTGTGTGTTTATGTAGGTGTGTCCTCATGTGTGTGTTTATGTACATGTGTCCTCATGTGTGTTTCCTCATGTGTGTGT
>NC_141831.1:6874717-6882217 GCF_982586985.1 Callionymus lyra
GAAGCTGAAGAGCGAAGCAGGAGAGTGGAAGATCAAGATGGAGTCCAGCAACACGTACACACTCAAGGTCATAGGTGAGACACACTCAAGGTCATAGGTGAGACACACTCAAGGCCATAGGTGAGACTCACTGAAGGTCATAGGTGAGACTCACTGAAGGTCATAGGTGAGACTCACTGAAGGTCAAAGGTGAGACACACTGAAGGTCGTAAATGAGACACACTGAAGGTCGTAGGTGAGACACACTAAAGGTCGTAGGTGAGACTCACTGAAGGTCATAGGTGAGACTCACTGAAGGTCAAAGGTGAGACACACTGAAGGTCGTAGATGAGACACACTGAAGGTCAAAGGTGAGACACACTGAAGGTCATAGGTGAGACTCACTGAAGGTCAAAGGTGAGACGAACTGAAGGGCGTTTGTAAGACACACTGAAGGTCAAAAATGAGACACACTGAAGGTCAAAGGTGAGACACACTGAAGGTCAAAGGTGAGACACACTCAAGGTCATAGGTGAGACTCACTGAAGGTCAAAGGTGAGACACACTGAAGGTCGTAGATGAGACACACTGAAGGTCAAAGGTGAGACACACTGAAGGTCATAGGTGAGACTCACTGAAGGTCAAAGGTGAGACACACTGAAGGTCGTAAATGAGACACACTGAAGGTAGTAGGTGAGACACACTGAAGGTCGTAGGTGAGACACACTGAAGGTCATAGGTGAGACGAACTGAAGGGCGTTTGTAAGACACACTGAAGGTCAAAAATGAGACACACTGAAGGTCAAAGGTGAGACACACTGAAGGTCAAAGGTGAGACACACTCAAGGTCATAGGTGAGACTCACTGAAGGTCAAAGGTGAGACACACTGAAGGTCGTAAATGAGACACACTGAAGGTCGTAGGTGAGACACACTGAAGGTCGTAGGTGAGACTCACTGAAGGTCATAGGTGAGAGGAACTGAAGGGCGTTTGTAAGACACACTGAAGGTCAAAAGTGAGACACACTGAAGGTCATAGGTGAGACACCCTGAAGGTCAAAGGTGAGACACCTTGAAGGTTGTAGGTGAGACGTACTGAAGGTCATAGGTGAGACTCACTGAAGGTCATAGGTGAGACTCACTGAAGGTCATAGGTGAGACTCACTGAAGGGCGTTTGTAAGACACACTGAAAGTCAAAAGTGAGACACACTGAAGCTCAAAAGTGAGACACCCTGAAGGTCGAAAGTGAGACACAATGAAGGTCAAGGGTGAGACACAATGAAGGTCAAGGGTGAGACACACTGAAGGTCAAGGGTGAGACACGCTGAAGGTCATAAGTGAGACACGCTGAAGGTCGTAGGTGAGTCATGTGAATGTTTGTTCTAAAGGTCAGAGCGACCTCGACTTCCTGTTCGACTTCGTGCAGTCGTCGTCCGGCGTGTTCGGAGGCTTCGACTCCCTCGACTCCAGACCTCAGGCCGGTGAGTCATGTGACTCTTGTGACGCCGGACTCGGCCTTGAACCAGCAACTCCACGTCCTCTTCCTTTCCTCCAGGCGTCAACGGGACTCTGCTGGTGACCCGGACGGGGAGTGACGTCGCCACGGTGACCGAGGTGACCCTGGTGGAGTCCTCAGGGTCCGGGTCGGTGTCCGGGTCTGTGGCGCCGCAGGGTGACGGGAACTTCCTGGCGACCTTCAGCAGCATCCCGCTGGGGTCCTTCGCGGTGACGGTGAAAGGCAGCGTCGACGGCTCGAAGACCAGCCACGTCCTCCAGAGACAGTCGCCCACCAACTTCCGAGGATCCAACCTGACGCTGACGGTGAGGTCGAGCCCGGGTCACCCGCAGGATTCCATCTGACGACTGTCTTCAGGCCGACGCAGACGCCATCATCGTCCCAGGAGGTCCTTTCTCTGTGCCCTTCACGGTGAAGAGTTCGTCCGCCGGAGGAAACTTGACCGTCAGAGCCACCAACAGCCGGAACTTCGCCTCCACGTCTCCCAGCAGTTTGCTGGTGGACAGCAGCGGCAGCAGCAACGGCACCGTGACCCTGACGGTTCCTCTGAACACGCCGTCCGGCACCGACGTGGGTCTGGTCATCGAGGTGGAGTGGCCCAGCAGAGAAGACTCCAACTATGTCGACATGCGCTTCACCATCGTCAACACGGTCAGTTGATGTCTGGAATGTTTTTGGGAACGTTGTTATGGTAACGTTCTTTTATGGAACGTTGTTTTTGGGAACATTGATTTCAAGAGAGTTGATTTCAGGAACGTTGTTTATGGAACATTGTTTTCAGGAACATTGTTTTGGGGATTTTTTTTTAATGGTAACGTTCTTTTGTGGAATGTTGATTTTGGGAACTTTGCTGTTAGGAACGTTGTTTATGGAGCGTCGTTTTATGGAACGTTGTTTTTGGGAACATTGTTTTCAAGAGAATTGATTTTAGGAAAGTTGTTTTCAAGAGAGTTGATTTTGGGAACATTCTTTTCAGGAATGTTGTTTATGGGAGCTTTGTTTTTAGTGCTGATTTCAAGAACGTTGTTAATTGTAACTTTCTTTTATGGAACGTTCTTTTTGGTCACGTTGTTTTCAGGAGCGATGATTTTTGGAACTTTGATTTCAGGAACATTGTTTTTGGCAACGTTGTTTTTGGGAACGTTGTTTACAGGAACTTTCTTGTATCGAAGTTGTTTTTGGGAAAATTGATTTCAAGAGATTGGATTTCGGGAATGTTGTTTTTGGCAACGTTGATTTGGGGAACGTTGTTTTATGGTAAGTTGTTTTCAGGAACATTGTTTGGGGGATTTTTGTTAATGGTAACGTTCTTTTGTGGAACGTGGAATTTGGGAACTTTGTTTTCAGGAACGTTGTTTGTTATGCGTCGTTTTATGGAATGTTTTTTTTGGGAATGTTGTTTTTGAGAATGTTGTTTTTGAGAATGTTTTTTTTGGGAATGTTGTTTTTGAGAATGTTGTTTTTGGGGACATTGTTTTATGGAACATTGTTTATGGTGACTTTCTTTTATGGAACGTTGTTTTTCGGAATGTTGTTTTTGAATGTTGTTTATGGGAGTGTTGTTTTATGGAACCTTGTTTTCAGTGCTGATTTCAAGAACATCGTTAATGGAAACTTTCTTTTATGGAACGTTCTTTTTGGTCACGTTGTTTTCAGGAGCGATGATTTCGGGAAGGTTTTTCTTGGGAACGTTGATTCATGAAACGTTGTTTTTTTTTAATGAATGTTTTCAGGAGCGTTGATTTTGAGAACGCTGATTTCAGGAGCATTGTTTGGGGTATTGTTGTTGATGGTAACGTTCTTTTGTGGAACATTGATTTTGGGAACATTGTTTTCAGGAATATTGTTTCCAGGAATGTTGTTTTCTGGAATGTTTTTCATGGGAAGCGCTGATTTTGGTAACATTGTTGTAGGGAACATTGTTTTTTGGGGAACAATAATTTCTGGAAAGTTGTTGTGGGAATCTTGTTTTTTTGGGAACAATAATATCTGGAAAGTTGTTGTGGGGGATCTTGTTTTCGAAAACATGGGAACGTGGTTCTTGAGAACCCTGTCCTGAGCTCTGACCCTTGTCGTCCTGGCAGGTCACGGACTTCACGGCTCCGGTCTGTAAACTGGTGAGTCTGAAGAAATGTCCGACTAACGTGGCGGACCCCGAGTGGACCGTCTCCGTGCGAGTGACGGACGGCGCCGACGGCACCGGCGTGGACCGGGTCAGCCTCCGTCAGGGGAACGGGACCCTGGTCACCAAGCTGGACCCGAGCGACGGCAACGTGACGCTGGCCGACTACAACGCCACGTGTTCGGCTCCGGACGCCGAGCTGCTGCTGGTGGACCGGGTCGGCAACGTGGGCTCGTGCCTGTTGAACAAGGAGGTCGGGGTCGTCGGCGCCTCGAGCGTCTTGAGGGCTCATGTGACCCTCGTCGCGCTCGGACTCCTAGTGTGGAACCGACTTCTGTGAAGAACCTTCGACTCTTCGCCAAAATAATTAAAATAATGAAAATAATGAAAAAAATGATTTGTAAAGATTTGACTTTGTAGCTTTTGATGATTTTGTTTTTATGAAATAAATGAATGAAAGTAAATACTAAAGTACTGCATTATTTCGTAATATTAAAATATTACATCATTTCATGAATAAAGAATTACATTATTTTGTGATACTGAAGTATTACATTATTTCGTGACATTAAAGTATTACGTTATTTCATGATACTAAAGTATTACATTATTTCATGATACTAAAGTATTACATTATTTCATGATACTAAAGTATTACGTTATTTCATGATACTAAAGTATTACATTATTACAAGATACTAAAGTATTAGATTATTTCATGATACTAAAGTATTACGTTATTTCATGATACTCAAGTATTACATTATTTCATGATACTAAAGTATTACGTTATTTCATGATTCTCAAGTATTACATTATTTCATGATACTAAAGTATTACGTTATTTCATGATACTCAAGTATTACATTATAACATGATACTAAAATATTACATTATTACATGATACTAAAGTATTACATTATTACAAGATACTAAAGTATTAGATTATTTCATGATACTCAAGTATTACATTATTTCATGATACTAAAGTATTACATCATTACATGATACTAAAATATTACATTATTACACGATACTAAAATATTACATCATTACAAGATACTAAAGTATTATATTATTTCATGATACTAAAGTATTACGTTATTACATGATACTAAAGTATTACATTATTACTAATTAATACATATTACATGATACATTACGTTTTTTTGTCAAAGTTTTCTGAGATAAAAGAAACGCTCAAAGGTTTTAAGAATAAAAATGTTAAAAAGTCACCAGCAAAGGTCAAGGTCAAACTACATACAAGGTCAAGTTCAAAGTCATGTTAAAAAGTCAGAAAAGAAAAGTCAAGTTTAAAAAGTCTCATCCATCAATCAAACGTGTACAAAAAAGATTTTAATTTCTTCACAAATTCTCACAATAACCACAAGTTGTGACTCTTTCATCACTATTTACACTTTTGAAGCAGAGACTTGACACCAGAGACTTTTCTTCTTCTACACTTTCGGTAAAAAAAAAGTCCAGCGTTTTCTCTCCTCGTCCTTTTCTCCACTCGTTCGAAAACGACCCGTTCCGACGCTCGTGACCTCGGGGTCGCGGGGTCGTCGCCTCTCTCGCTCAAGGGCGGCGGGTCAAGGTCAGGCCGTGCCGTTGTTGTACTGAGACAGTTTGTTCTCAAGGTCACAGATGCGCTTCTCCTGAGACACCACCGTGGCCTTCAGGCTGTGGATCTCCTCCAGGAGGCGCTCTAGCAGCTGAGGCTGAGAAGGAAGGAGGGAAGGAAGGAAAACATCAGAGAGAAAGAAGCTTCAGAAACAAGAGAAACGAGAGAGAAAAGATGTTCAATTATTGACAAAACAAAACTTCTGCGACGACAAACCTTCACTTTTGCATGTTTTTCTTTGGACTTTAAAAAAAATAGTTTTTTAACAGGTTTTTTTAAGAGGTTTTTGATGCAAAAAGTCAAAAAAGAAAAGAAAAAGCTTCAGATCAAGTGAAAAATAACATTTCTGGAAGAAAAAATTGAAGAATAAAAAAAACTAGGAAAAAATATTAGGAAATAAAAGGCAGATTTTGCAAAATAAAAGTTTTAAAAAGAATAAAGATTGAAAAGATCAATATAATGTTTCTTTATAAAATGTCAATCATGTCTTAAAAAACTCCATAAATGTCAAAAAATGTGCAAAACCAAAGTCACGTTTGACAGATATTACAAAAGAATGTAAAAAAACAATCCTGAGAAAACCTTTGAAAATAAAAATATATTTTAAAAATATAATAAAATCCTATAAAGGTCAAATAGAAACTAGAAAATGACAAAAACCTTCCAGAGAATTCTGGAAAAACAAAAACGTGAAAAACTTTTTTTCATATGTCGAAAAAATACTAAAGAATAATTACAAGTTATTTTTGGTTTTTACTTTAAATAAAACATGACTTTGAAGGTCAAACATGAAATGATAATAATTTAGAAAGAAAAACAATTCTTTATTTTTTTTAAAGTCACAAATCAAAACAAATAATTGAACAAAAATATGAATCAAGTGTTTTCATCGTTTATGAATAAATATTTAAAATATCGACAATTAAGAGAATAAAAAAAACCCATTAAAAAATCAATAAAAAAAACAGGACTTGTGTGAGGTCATTCCGGGAGGTCAAAGGTCACTCACCGGCAGGCCGCTGGCGTCGCTGGTGGACAGGCTGCGGCGAGTGTTGGGTCTGGAGTCCAGAAGGTTCTTCCTGGAAACCTTCAGTTCTCGACTCTTGGGGGGAACGTAGCCGTCCTTCAGGGACACCAGGATGGGATCCTCGTCGCGGCCGTCCAGCCACTCGTCCGCCTCCATGGCCGGGTCTGGACCCGCCGTGTCCGGGTACAGGTCGTCCTGGAAGAGGTCCGACTGCAGGAGGGGTGGAGAAGGTTTGAGTGACAGCTGGAGGAACTGGAGGTTTGAGTGACAGCTGGACTGACCTTCCGTGGGACCGTCATGGTGATGGGTTCACACTTCTTGTCCAGGAGTTTGTACAACCTGAGAGACAAATAAGACAATCATTTTTAATTATTTTTAAATTATAACATTATAACAAATAATTAATTTGAAAATATTACAATAATAAAAAAATTTAATCATTTTGAATGACACCTCAATAACATGGAACTAATAAAATAATGATTGTTGAAAAGAAACAAAAATATTTTTGAACTGTGAACCTTTTTTTTTTACCTTTTATTCCATTTTTATAGCTTTTGTTATTTCTATAAACGTTAAAAATGACATTTTCTAACAAAGAAAAGAAACAATAACAAAGAAAAATTAAGTAAAATAAAGATAAAACAAAACATTATTAAAAAAAAGACCAAACAAAGAAATAAAAGTATTTATTTATTTAATTGCAAGTAATTTAAATTACATTTTAAGAATGAACATGTAATATTTATTTAATATATTACTTGTATTTAATAAATAATATATGTTTTTATTTCCTAAATTCTAAATATTGAAATCAAATTATTTCAAGTATTTTTTTGTGACGAATTGTAATATTTTATTATTTATTATTATCTTTATTTTATTTTATTTTATTTTATCGTTTTATATACATTGTTTTCACAGTAAATATTGAAACTTCAAGTAAGTATTTGATAGTTAAAGGCTTCAAATATTGTTGATAGTTTTGAAAGAAGAATTTTTTTGTCTTCATAATGACACAAAATAAATGTACAATTTAAATCAAATAAAATGAAAAAAACACATTTTGAAGAAGCAAAAATGTTTTTGACGTATAAGAGATAAAATAATAAAAGTTTAGTTCAATTAAAACATTTTCAGTTCATTATTTTTCTAATTTGCTGTTAATAATTAAATACAATTTTGAGTTGATTTAAAAAAAAAAAAAGGATGTTTGAGTTCACAACACGGTC
>NC_141831.1:7052217-7174063 GCF_982586985.1 Callionymus lyra
TCACTCTGTGTCTATTATGATAAACGCTGACGACGTATAGAGTTAAATCCTGGACTGTTGTTCTTGTTCATGTGGTCTTTGGTTGTATCAGGAGTAAAACTGTTTAACATTTGTTAAAATCCCTTGTGTGTGTGTTGTCTCTGGGTCAAGGTGACCCGGTGGCTTGAATACGAACATGTTTGTGGTATCCCTTGTGTTGTCTGTGGGTCAAGGTGACCCGGTGGCTTGAAAACAAATGTTTGTGGTATCCCTTGTGTCGTCTCTGGGTCAAGATGACCCGGTGGTCTGGAAACAAACGCGTTTTTGGTATCTCTTGTGTTGTCTCGGGTCTAGGTGAACAAGGTAACTCAAGGGATACCACTAAACACATTTGTTTTTGGGCCACCGGGTCACCTTGACCCTAAAATGACACGAGGGTTAAGTTTGTCATTTAAGGGCTTTGATTTCAGTATTTTTTATTTTAAATAAGTTAAAGGCAACTGAAAAAAACTAAAAGAAATACCTTCGACATTGGTGTAAACCGTGATGTTTTTTTTGTTTATTTAAAATAATAGTTAAAAATAACAATTTAACACATTTTTATATCAGTAGTTTTTTTTTAAAACATTGTTCTTCTTCTTATAATTCCAAGTCTTCCCATTCAATTATCTTTTTTATATGTGCTTGATGCTCCTCAGAGATAACAATTAAATATATTTTATTTGTATTTTAATTCAACTTTTTCAAATTTTTAGGTGCAAACTCTTTCTCCTTCAGACCAGCCACACCCGTAACTTCCTCAATTTTCTTAATATAGAATCCAACGTCACGACCATCACTGACTCACTGAATACAAAACTTTACTTCCTCAAATGTTGCTTGTTAAACAGCTTATTCTTCAATCAACGTCCTTCCATATCAAAAGCACTGGATATAGAAATAAAACTTTAATTAATGACTCAATAACTTAAAATATTAGTTGATATAGTGACGTGTAAAGATGTCGGTGTTTAAGACAAGATAACAGAGGTTATAGATGTTATCAACTGGAATTTGTGTCCTGAAGGAAAACAAATAAAGATAATTCAGATCAATTGTATGGAACACCAGGAGGGCCATAATTAGTTTAGTGTTTGTAAATAAAGACATCCAGGGTAGGAGGAGGAGAAACTATGAGGTAAAACAAAATGGACGCCTCTTTTTCCAAACACTTTATTCTCATTTTGACACTCTTGGTGTTCCGTACAATCGAGCCTCAAAGAACGAAAAGACAATATCAAAATCAGACTTTTACTTCCTGTTTCGTAAATATACATTTCGACTGCTAAAATATTTCCGTGATTGAGTTTGACATCAATTTGACATTTTGTGAAGTATTTGTCGCAAAAAAAACACACATCAATTATTGTATTTTGTTATATATGTTTTAGTGCATATTTAACTATGGAAGGAAGAGATTGTTTTATAATCAAATGCTTTGTTTATTAAAAACATCATTTAAAATGGTTAAAATCCTCTAAAAAACATTGGATTTAAACAGCATAGAAGTCGTTCAAGACATTTATACAGATTTTTATCTTATTTTATTTGTGCTTTTAATTGATTTTCTGAGACTCCTGTGTTTGTCTTGGTGTTGTCTTGACCTTTAAAGTATATATTTTATTGAATATTGTTTAATTTGTTTAAGCGCTTTGTGACCCTGGTCCGGAAAATCTCTACAAATATAAATGACTTACTTATAACCATTTTAAAATGACTGATGACCTCAAGAGGGTCCGATGCTCTTGTAACAACATGGCCGTCCAAGTGTGACCAGAGAGAGACTTTCATACAGTTTTTACATTATATTAAAACTAGCCTGAATGGAAGAACAATGTCAATAATGATGGACGAGGATGAAAACATAACACAATCAATATCGAGCCATGGATCCATTAATGCCTTCATCTCAGCACACGTAGTTATTACATTGAAGTCAATCTTGTTCAATAATTGGATACTTAGAGCAAGAATATCGAACACACAAGGGGCTAAAATCTTTAAGGTCCAAAATAAATGTGTTTTTACTAAAGGAAGTATAAATCTAATGTACATTTGTGTATCTTTTATAATATATGGATAGAAGGATGGATGGATAGATAGACAGACAGACAGACGGACGGACGGACGGACGGACAGATAGATAGATAGATAGATAGATAGATAGATAGATAGATAGACAGACAGACAGACAGACAGACAGACAGACAGACAGACAGACAGACAGACAGACAGACAGACAGACAGACAGACAGACAGACAGACAGACAGACAGACAGACAGACAGACAGACAGACAGACAGACAGACAGATAGATAGATAGATAGATAGATAGATAGATAGATAGATAGATAGATAGATAGATAGATAGATAGATAGATAGATAGATTGAGACAGACTGAGGAGCAGAAAGAAGGAAAACAGGAAGAAAGAAGTCAGAATAATATGTGACGTAAACTCATCGACTTCATCTCTACACAAAGAAAACTGGAGTCTTTTATTGGAGGTCAATGGTTGAACTTTATTGACACTGAAGAGGAAACAAGAGTCACAATGATAACAAACAAACAGTCAAAGAAAGATTCATCCAAACACTCGTGGATCATGTTGACGCCTCAGAGAGTCTCTGGCTGAACATCTGCTGATGCTGGAGACACTTCCAACATCTCCACTTCCTCCACAGGTGCTGGGAGCTGCTCTCTACTCCTGCTCCTCTGGACCACAACAACAACAACAACAACAACCACAACAACAACACACATCATGAAGATCACGACACTGAGCATCACAGACCGCACTAGATGGTGATCAACCTCTGGCTCTCCGAACATTACAAGGGTCTTAGATGCGAACACACAAAAATTGTCTTTCAGAACCACACTCCAGAACTCTCCGCTGTCTTCCAGAGAGATGTTAGTGATCACCAGGCTCGTATTGGAACGAAAGATTCTGTCTTTTTGTTCTTCATATACTTGTGATGTTCTTCCTTCAGTTCTGTTTGTCTTCATGAACCAGAGAATCTCATCAGGCTGTTTCCAGTCACACTGTAGAGTCACGTTCTCTCCTCCAGTGAAGAACACATCAGCAGGCGGGTCAGACTCAGGACACACAATCAGAAGGTAATTATCATACTGACCACTGCGATCACAGGTGTATTCACCTGTGTGGTTCAAGGTCAGTGATGGAAACATCAGAGTGTAGTTGTGAATCGCTTCATGTTTCATCACTGAATTAAAGATCCTCCACTTGTGTGGTTTGTTTCCATTGAAGTCAGAGCAGTTCAGCTCCAGACTCTCTCCCACTGAGCTGTGAACGTAATTATAGTGTATGGAAACAGAAAACTCCTTCAGTAGTTCACAGCTCTGATGGTTCTTCTCCAGACAGTAATAATCAAACGAACCAGAACTTACGTCAAACGTTAGCAGAAGAGATGATTTGTTCTTCACTTGCTGTCGTTTGTACATTGAAGATATTTCATCATCGATTAAAGCTAATTCAGTATATCTTCTTCTGTGGTTATATTGACGTAAAGCCCACTGGACACTCTGGTTTGGTCCCACACCGTCACACTTCAGCTCCAGTGTCTGTCCAACAAAAGGGTAAAAGTCCTGACGTCTCATCTTTCTTCTGCCACAAACCAGGAGAGTGGAGTTCTTCTCGTGCGTCACGTTGTTCTGGGTCCAGCACTGTTCTTGGTACTGACCCGAGTCTGAAACCTTCAGAGGGATTATTGTATAAGAAGCTTCTCTCTGAAGACTGGAGTCATGATACCATGAAGAGCTCCACAGAAGTTCCTTCTCCTCACCGATCCATCTTGAGATCAAGCAGACGTCATCAGCTGTTTTGTTCAGGATGAAGAGATGAAAGTGTCCTTCTCTCTTGAGGATCTCAGCGAGGATGTTGTTGGAGAAGAACGCCACCAGCAGCAGGATCAGTGCAGCCATGTCTTCGTCTGTGAGTGAGAGTCGACTCTGCTGCGACTTCATGATGTCAATCTCTTCACCATCAGCAGCTTCTCGCCTACGATTCCTGGAACTAGACGATAACATCAGGAGGATGTTCTGCGTCAACTTCCTGTCGGCTTCATCAGGTGTGAAGCTTCAACGGAAACTTTTGTGAACTCATATGATTCAAACTATTTTAATGCAATAAAAACATAATTATTTAAGTTAATTTTTGCAAAACCTGGCCCTTTAAAAAATATTAACATCACACTGTCGTAGTTTAAGGGCATATAATAGCATAAAAGTGTTTTTTTTTAATTCTTTTAAAAATGAACGGCTGAATTTAAAAGGCTTCGAAAAATGTTTTATTGAATTTAAAATGCTTCGAATTGTTTTATGTTGAATTTAAAATGCCTCGAAAAATTTTATTTTTGAATTTAAAAACGCTTCAAATTGTTTTATGTTGAATATAAAGGCTACAAGAAAAAAAAATTGAATAATTTAAATTTATATATAATAAATATTAAATAATTGAAATGAATTCAACCTTTCAATATTTGATCGACTGTATGATAAAAATATTGGAAGATTTTTTTTTAAGGTTTTTATTGTCACAATAAAAATAAAAACAACCACAAAAAATGTGCATCTATCAACCATAACACAACGACACAATAGTTGATTTATTTCTGCAATACGTATTTTGATTGATCAGATAGATAGATAGATAGATAGATAAATAGATAGATAGATGGATGGATGGATGGATGGATGGATGGATGGATGGATGGATGGATGGATGGATGGATGGATGGATGGATAGATGGCTAGAGGGATAGAGGGATGGATGGATGAATAGATAGATGGATAGATGGATGGACAGATAGAGGGATAGAGGGATGGATAGACGGATAGATGGACGGATGGATGGACGGATGGATGGATGTATGGATAGATGGAGGGATAGATGAATAGATAGATGGATAGACGGATAGACAGAAGGATTGACGGACGTATAGATGGATGGATAGATATATCGATAGATGGATAGATGGATAGATGGATGGATGGATAGATGGATAGATGGATAGATGGATAGATGGATAGATGGATAGATGGATAGATGGATAGATGGATGGACGGATAGATGTATGGATAGATGGATCGATGGATGGATAGATGGATCTATGGATAGATGTATCGATAGATGGATAGATGGTTAGATGGATAGGCGGATGGACAGATGGACGGGTGGATGGATGGATGGATGGACGGATGGATGGATGGAATGATGGATGGAATGATGGATAGATGGATAGATGGATGGATTGGATGGATGGATGGATGGATGGATGGATGGATGGATGGATGGATGGATGGATGGATGGATGGACGGATGGATGGATGGAATGATGGATGGAATGATGGATAGATGGATAGATGGATAGATGGATGGATGGATGGATGGATGGATGGATGGATGGATGGATGGATGGATGGATGGATGGATGGATGGATGGATGGATGGATGGATGGATGGATGGATGGATGGATGGATGGATGGATGGATGGACGGATAGATGTATGGATAGATGGATCGATGGATGGATAGATGGATCTATGGATAGATGTATCGATAGATGGATAGATGGTTAGATGGATAGGCGGATGGACAGATGGACGGGTGGATGGATGGATGGATGGATGGATGGATGGATCGATGGATCGATGGATAGATGTATCGATAGATGGATAGATGGTTAGATGGATAGGCGGATGGACAGATGGACGGGTGGATGGATGGATGGATGGACGGATGGATGGATGGAATGATGGATGGAATGATGGATAGATGGATAGATGGATGGATTGGATGGATGGATGGATGGATGGATGGATGGATGGATGGATGGATGGATGGATGGATGGATGGATGGATGGATGGATGGACGGATGGATGGATGGAATGATGGATGGAATGATGGATAGATGGATAGATGGATAGATGGATAGATGGATAGATGGATGGATGGATGGATGGATGGATGGATGGATGGATGGATGGATGGATGGATGGATGGATGGATGGATGGATGGATGGATGGATGGATGGATGGATGGATGGATGGATGGATGGATGGATGGATGGATGGACGGATAGATGGATGGATTGACTTTATTATTAATTCCTCTGAAGATCTCTTTCGGGAAATTGTGTTTCCAGTTCAGTACAGAAAGTTTCATAAAAACAAGAACAAAGCGCAAACAAATGAACAAAGTGCAAGGGGTGACAAAGTATAAAGAACATAGAATAAAGATTAAAGCAATAATATTAAACTAACCTTTAAATAAATCATATCAAGTTCGTGTTTCATTCATGTTTCACTAGTTTACAGGTTTATTCTTGAAGTGAACTTGTGTCAAGAGTCACTTCAGAGGAAATACCATCTTATTTTTCAAAATAAAACACCTTTCAGACATGAATTTACCAGTGAAAAATGCTCAAGGACCAGGGGTCCGGGGGGGTCCACCGCCTCAGAGAATGAAGACACCAACCAAACCCAGTATTCACTCGACAGGTGTCAGCAGCAGGATGTGTTTCCATCTGATCACACCTGTCGCCTCGTTAGCCGGGTTTGATGGATCGTCAATCACACCTGTCACTCCGGTCCAGCTGTGTCTCTGATGCTTTTATTTTCTATCTTCCTGCAAATGCTGATGGAAAACAGTTATTAGTTTATCTCACCTGGAGCCAGCGGTGTGAGTGTGTGTGTGTGTGTGAGTGTGTGAGTGTGTGTGTGTGTGAGTGTGTGTGTGTGTGTGTGTGTGAGTGTGTTGGGGGGGGAGAAGGGGGGAGGTACCGGGCCGGAGGGAGGAACCATTGTGGTCCAGAAAAAGATACATTATTCATTAACTCTTGTCGCTCGCTTGCTGATAATGATTTTATCCAATCTGGCAGCTCGTGTGTGTGTGAGAGTGTGTGTGTTCAGATTGTGTATTTTATATCTTTTTTAATCCTCTTCCAATAGGATGTTTTTTCCATGAATGTCAATGTGACACGTTTAGCAGCTGCTGTGAAACAGGAAGTCACTCTCTCTCCGATCGCTCTCCGATCCTTCCGACTGATTGTGTCATTCAAGAGTGTGACGTGTGTCGACTATTGTGTGTAACGGTCGACACCGAAAACACTATATTGACCGACACCGAGTGAAAACTCTTTCTTTTGCTCAATTTCAGACTTTTGACTTCAGTTTTCTTTTAACTCTGTTGTTATTTTTTACTCTAGAACATTTTTTGACATTTGTCACACATTCTTTTTTCAGAGCGAGAGACTTTTATCTTGTTCTTCTTCGTCTTCTTCCACGTCATGATCGTCTATGTCTCATTTTCTTCTTGTTTATG
This sequence comes from Callionymus lyra, assembly GCF_982586985.1. Lineage (NCBI taxonomy): Eukaryota > Metazoa > Chordata > Actinopteri > Syngnathiformes > Callionymidae > Callionymus > Callionymus lyra. The sequence goes on from NC_141831.1 coordinate 7,059,582, forward strand.
TTCTAACTTCTCTTTCCTCATCACGCATTTCATCTTCTTGTTTTTCCCCTCGAATATGTATTTTTCGTTGTCGTATTTAGTTTCTTGTCCTTCATTTTCTCCTTGTTCTTTATCTGCTTGTGTTTTTCTTCATCGTTGGGACGTCACCTTTTTTCTTCTCCTCCATCCTGATCCTTCTTGTCTTCTTCTTTTTTGTTTTTAGCTTCAACTTTGTCTTTTTCTTCATCGTTGTCACTGCTTTCTTCTTCTTTGACTCCTCTGTCTTTATCTTTATCTCCTTCATCGTCGCCTTTTTCCTTCGTCTTCTTTCCCATCATGGACAGCATGGCCTTCTTCTCCGACGTTGTTGCTGTCGTCATCTTCTTTCTCCTCTTCATCCTCCTCTTCTTCAACTTCATTTTTTGACATTTCGCGTAAGGTGATGCTAACAAGTTAGCCTAGCGTGACCTTCCTCTTCCAACTCTACAAGTGTTTCCACATCCTGTCAATCGCTGAACAATACATGAAACAAATGTGAATTAATAAGTTTTTCATTATTGATCACATTTCTTGTCAAATCCGAGTCAAATCTTGGTCGCCAAGTCTTTTTATTTGGATTATTTAACTTCAAAGATACTGAGAAGAAGAAGTCGACAACTAAAGAGAGAATTTTAACGACAGTAAAACCGAAGAAAAAGGAATTTCATGCACTTTTTATTCCGTCCCCTCGTGTGGTTGAGTTTGACATTCTTGCTGTAACTACTCAAAATGTTGCTGAGATAAAAGAAACACGTTGAGCACAGATGCTCCAAAACCTCAGATGAATTAAATATTTTAAAATTTGTTCTTCTCCTCTCGACAATATCCTCCTCTTCGTTTTTGTTATTTTTAGCTCCTGCTGGTGCAAACATGCGGTGACGACTCCCCGGTTATTACATTACAGCCCAATAACACCATGTTTGTGTAGCTGTGTGGGAAACTGATCGTCTTCAAGTCCTCGCCGGTCCCCCCGGATCGGTCACTTCCTGTTTGAGTTTCCCCCGGCGTGCACGACCTTCCCCGTCCTCCGACGTTAGATAATACAAAAACAAACATTCCATCTTGGAGAGGATTTCTCGGGGCTTTTACAAATGGTCTGACTGTGGTGCTGAAATGTCAGCGGGCGCCCTGGGATCGTGTGTCTCTCGAGTACCCAGAGTTCAACGCTCACGTCGGGTCTCTTTGTCCGGCATGTCTGCGGGCGAACCTGAACCCTTTTTTTGTGTCCCGACGAGTATCGCCTCCTCAAATGCTAAACCTGCCCAAACGTCGGCTCCACAATAGGATCCACGTGTTACATAAGAGTCCTTTTTTCTTATTGTCAACGATTCACGGATGAGATAAAACCTGTTTTCGTAGAAGAATCTCATCGACGAGTCAACAGAGGACGGATGTTTAGTGACGAGCTAATGTTGTTAGCATAAAGATGGTGTTCATATATGTTTGTCTCGTGCTAACGTCACTTTTTTAATTATATCCATCTTGTCATGATGGTGACGTGAGAATATTTTTGTAAGATCATGTTTCACTGCAAAACTATTTAATCATTGCAGTACTTTTCAATGTTATTTATCAAAGGAATGTCTTAAGGAGATCTTGACTAGTTTCCTGTAGACAGAGACACGTTTTATTGATACGCAAACCTACAAAATATGGGTGTAAAACAATACAGATTACACTTAAATATCGCAATATTAATTCGCATGATAATGTATCGATTTTCAATAGCAATGTTTCGATTTCTTTCGATATATTCCAGTTCATATAAAAAAAAAAAAAAGGTTTTCAATTTTATATTTATTTACTATTTAACATGCAAATATTCCAGTATACAGTATGCATATGTTTATTTTTTGGCCACTAGATAGCAGCGGTCATTACGTCCTCAACAGCTAAAGCAATAATGAAATTCTGCCGATGACTGAGGACGAGAGGATACAGTGACTCCAGCAGCTTTTTAAAGCTGATGTTTGGACATATTTTGGTTTGTAAACAAATGAAAGCAGTTACGAATTCGTCAAGAGTCGTGTTGCAGTAAATTCTGCAACACCAGAGTGAAGTACTTGACAGTAATACACATATATCCTTGTTACTACAGTATCACAATACACTGTATCGTTGCCCCTGTATCGTGATTCTTTATCGCCTGATTCTTTATAATACACATCCATATTTGTGACTCCTTCATTAGACAGAAACTCTTTTGGGAAAATACATTTAGGTAAGTATTGTATCATATTCCTGACAATACACACTCCTAGACACGCGTTTAACTCGTTGGATTCACAAAGATCCCACAAGATCCCGGCGATGACTGAGGACGAGAGGATACAGTGACTCCAGCTGCTTTTAAAGCTGATGTTTGGACATATTTTGATTTTGAAAACAAATGAAAGCAGTTACGACTTTGTCAAGAGTCATGTGGTCTGTAAATACTACAACACCAGAGTCAAGTACTGGACAATACTACACATATATACTTGTTACTAGAATATCATTATATATCGTTGACACTGTATCATGATACGTATCGTATCATATTCCTGACAATACACACTCCTAGACACGCGTTTAACTCGTTGGATTCGCAAAGATCCCACAAGCTCCCGGCGATGACTGAGGACGAGAGGATACAGTCGACTCCAGCTGCTTAAAGCTGAAGTTTGGACATATTTTGATGAAACAATTGAAAGCAGTAACGACTTCGTCAAGAGTCATGTGGTCTGTAAATACTACAACACCAGCGTCACAATATCCCTGTATTGTAGTAACAATACGTACATAGAGATACTGTATCGTATCACCAGATTCTTGTCAATACACATCTATAGTCAACAATCATAATGACAGAGACGTCTGATAAGACTAAAGGAGAACACATGTAGATCATTTAGTAAGTAAGTAAGTCATTTATATTTATAGAGCGCTTTTCCAGACCAGGGTCACAAAGCGCTTAAACAATCAAAACAATATTCAATATTTAGATAGACTTGGTCTCGGACAGTTTCCGGTTATAGACGGTTTGATGAATACACCTTTTGTTCGGCCCACGACCTTCTCGTACGACCGACCCTTTCCTAAAGTACCCGACCCGTGCATCAGTATGTTGCCGCGAGCGCCTCGGTATCTCTGTTGTCTTTTGTTTACAGCAGCACCGGCAGCAATTAAAGCGGAGCTCGGGGACGACTGGAGGCTCCTGAGAGCCACAGAACCAGCACTCATGCTGGCAGTCAATTGGCCAGTAACTGAGAGATGAGAGAGTGAAGACGGGAGAGGAGGAGGAGGGCGAGAGAGAGAGAGAGAGAGAGAGAGAGAGAGAGGGAAGTGGTGGAGGAGGAGGGCGGGCTCACAAAGGAGGCTGTGCTCACTCTCTTCACAGCTCCCTCAGTTGTGTGTCAGTGTGTAGGCGGCAGCATGTGTGAGTCAGTGCCGGAGTCGACTCATTGATGCAGGGATTCCTCTGTTTGCTTTTCTAGACGAGGACTCGTCTTCGCCGTCTTTTTTTTTTACTGCAAACCATCACAGGGATTTATCTTCACCAGCAGCACCGGGAGCTTGACTTGAAGGTACAAATATTTGTATTTTCTACTGTGTTGATGACGCACGGTGTGAATGAACTTGAGTTTTTCTGGAGAATCTCTTTTTTTGCCAGATGACTTGTTACACTATATTTTATAATGATTCCTTCACAGATTAATATTCCTCGCTTATTACATATATATTATTTTATTAGGTGTGTGACCACATCCAAACACCTTCTCTGTCTCTTATTTTTACATAATTTCTAGTGTGTTTTGAGATTGAAATTTCAAAAACATAAGAAGCCATTGTTTTTTTTTTGAAGTGGCCAGTGTGTGTGTGTGTGTGTGTGTGGAAATGAAAGGAGTTTATCAATCATTAATGTTGTAACTGGGACATTGCCTAGTTTCCTACACGTGGTACTGGAGGAAAATACCTCGACACGTTTGTTCCCAACAGTCGGTACTACCAAAGTATTACTATCCTATGAGGTGTAATAGTGGAGTTAACTGAAGGGCTGATTGGTTATATAGAGGTTTATGGTGTAAATGTCTTCAAGGAAATAGTGTGTAGTGTGTACGCACTTTATGGTTTTGTTTCATTTTGAGTATGTTTGTCACGAGTCACAGGCTGGTTAATGGTCAAGTGACAAAGTGTCCTTCGTCCTGGACACGTTCTTGAAACTGCTCCAACAAGTATTATTGGCTTCATGGAATTAAATGGATTTAATTGTGTATTTTGAATTATTTTCTAGTTGGAATACCAAGTTGTAGCTTGTTTCTCCCAGTTGTGTATTATCGTTATGCAATTGTCAAAAAAGGTCACAAAGTAGCAAAAAGATTTATATAAATCTCAGCCACCAGATATAGGTAAAGGATTTTGTAATTATTCTTGTAGTACATAAACCGTGTATTTCTGCTGCAATTGAATTTCCTCAGGGGCCACATGACTGTAAGGGGTCGTCAAAAAAAGAGAAAAATTATCATTATATCATGAGATTTTATAACGAAGCTAAAAACCCTGCAATTATTATTTAAACATGGTAAGATTAATTCTAAAATAAATCTTACTTTTACTCAATTCTAAATGATTTTGAAAAATAAATTCTCACAAAAAGGACAAATAAAAATAAAATAAAAAATGTTATCGTGTTGTTATATGTTGAAATTAATAATAAAAATAAACAAATAAAGTGTTTAAATAACAGGCGATCATGTGGGGCCCTTAAATACACACAAAATAGACTTAGTCTTAGAGTATTATTCTAGTATTTGTTCATTTTTGTGTTGCAATTAAACTTCCGGCCGCTAGATGGCAGCAGTCATTACGTCCTCCGCAGCTAAAAGAACAATTAAATCCTGGCAATGACTGAGGACGAGAGGATGCAGTTGACTCCAGCAAATAAAGTGTGTATAAAATATAATAACTAAAAAATGATCAATTTACATGCAAATATTTACAGTGTTTGATCATTTTAGTGTTGCAATTAAAATGTTTCCACCAAATGACAATGAATTCCATCGAGATCTTGGCGCTGACTGGGGATGAGAGGATACAGTGACTCCAGCAGCTTTTAAAGCTGATGTTTGGAAATATTTTGGTTTGAAAACAAGTGAAAGTAGTTACGACTTCGTCAAGAGTCATGTGGTCTATAAATACTACAACACCAGAGTCAAGTACTGGACAATACTACACATATATACTTTTTACTACACTATCACAACACCAGAGTCAAGTACTCCACAATACTACACATATATACTTGTTACTACAATATCACAACACCAGAGTCAAATACTCCACAATACTACACATATATACTTGTATCACTATATATATCACAGTTTATTGTTGCCCCTGTATCATATGTATACTGTAACTATTAAATCTGCTTTTTTTATTTCTAGAAAATAACACATCAAATCAAAACTCCATCATCGTTCATTGAGTTTTACTGAAACGTGGACGAAGTGCAGCTCGACTTGTCGACGTTTACTTAAGATGTTGTAGAGATTTGAAAACCACAAGATAATTCCACACAATGATCCGACTCCAGCCTGTCATCTTATCTATGATAAAAAAAAAAAACACTTCAACACACTGATGCATCCGTCGATAAAGATCCTCAACACCATCTAGATATGTATCTTTTTTTTTTTACAACACTCACAAAGACGTGCTGTGGCCCCGAGGCTGCGAAAAAAAACATCTCCAACAAGTGCGTCCATTGAGCGAGTGTCTACGGCAGCATGTGCAGCCCGTGTACACTGAGCTAATATAGAGTGTGAGCGTAAAAAAAAAAAGGGGGGAAGGGTCTGATAAGTGAGCCGCATGTGTGCGTGGGTTCCTATATATGTGTGCGATGGCATATGACCCAGATTAACCACTACGGCTTTTTCCCGCGACGTCAGCTCACCTCCGGAGCAGATATGGAGGCTCATCACTCCGTACTATCTCCCGTGAGCAGCCGTACGTTCGTGAAGTGCTTCTGAAACGAGGGAAGGAAAAACCAAGCGAGCCCGTTGTAATTACATCCCTTCGCTTTGTTGAAGTTACACAAATGACTCGATAATCATCGCAACACGATGAATTAAACCCCCGCGACCTTGTTGTTGTTTAGGAGAGCAAGAGCGCCCCCTCTCTGTGTGATCCTGGCGTCGCTTTGATGAGCGCGTGGCGGGAAACGATAAAGCTAACGTGAAGGGGATCGTCCTCGTCCCTCTTACTTTTGTCTCGCCCTCGTTGCTTTCTCGACGATTCATCCCTTCTTCTTTTTTTTTCTGCTGGTAAGCAAATATGTGGCTTAGGAGCCGTTTCCAGCATCTCCCCCCACATAGCACTGGTTAAATGTTTGTGTTGCCCGTGGGCTCTGTGCGGTTGTGTATCTGTGCACATGGTTGTGTATCTGTGCACGTGCAACGTTTTCTCTCCTTTGTTATTCTTAATCAACTGATGCTTTATCTTATATACGTTTGAAGGACAAAACTCAAGCTTCTAATATCGTAAGATGATGGGTTGTATATTTTCTAAGAGGCATTTTCTGCAGGATAGCTCATTATATAAATACAATTTTTCAGGGTAACTTTTATACCGCATGGCCCGGGGGCAAAATTTGGCCCGGAAAGTCATTTTATGTGGTCCATCAGCTGGTCGTCTCAAAATTAAAAATAGATTATGTTAATCTTTGTATCCTTTTAAGATCTTTGTGTTTTTCTTCTTTGATCTATGCTCTTTATATTTGCATCTTATCTCTCTTTGCACTTTGTTCCTTTTCTTTGCATTTGTTCTTGCTTTTATGAAACTTGGACTGTAAGTAAGTAAGTAATTTGTAATTATAGCGCTTTTCCAGACCAGGGTCACAAAGCACTTAAATAATCAAAACAATACTTAATAAAATATATACTTTAAAGGTCAAGATAATACTGAGAACAACACGATTAAGCCTAAGTTTTCCATTAAAAAAAAAGCATATTGCAGTTAAAAAAAGGAAAAGTGTTGCGAACAAAAGTGCAAACCAAATATTCAGTGTATATTTTAAATAAGCTTCTTCCTTAAGGGGGGAAAATTTCCGCTGCCATGATCATTGAAAGACACAAACCATCTCCCAATTTAACACGACATATTTAAAAAAAAGCAAAATATTTATATATAAAGCACGTTTTACATTTGATTTCAATTTAAATCTTAATAAACATCTTTTTCAGTCTAATTTCAAATGTTCTTTTCTTTAGGGCACATTTTTATTTAAGTGAAAAAGTCAAAAGCAAGTCTTTTAGTTTTGGGACATTTAAAGCAATTTTTTTTAGCATTTCTGGGTATTTTTAAAAATATGTTTAGACCCAGACATTGTAAGGTAAGGTAAGGTAAGGTAAGGTAAGGTAAGGTAAGGTAAAACTTTATTGATCCCTCAGGAGGTCTCCTTCGGGAAATTGTTTTTTACCAATAGCCAGCAATTTTTCATAAACAATAAAATAAAAAATAAAAAATAATACATAAAAAATAAAATAAGAAGAAGAACAAAAAGAGGAAGAACAAGATGACACAATCTAAGTCTAAAGATAAAGACAAAGAACATAGGTCAAAGAAAAACAACAAAGACAAAGGATACAAAGACTAACATAGAACAGAACATCCAGATACTCTCACTCCACTCCTGCCCCCGAACTCAGAATTGTACAATTTAATAGCCCGAGGGATGAATGAGTCCCTGAGTCTATTAGTGTTGCACCTGGGTAGGAGCATTCGTGCACTCATTCTGCTTCTCTGCTCACTGATGACAGTGTTCAGAGGATGACTGTCATCATCCATGATGGACAGTAGTTTGTTCAATGATCTCCTCTCAGCAACTGTCACCAGTGAGTCCAGCTTCATTCCAATTTGTGTACTTCTTCACAGATGTTCTACAAGTATGCCCAATTCCTTGTTTTATTTAGTGATTTAAGAACCTCCTGAGAACGTCTTGAGACGTTTTCATCGTGAGAAAATTCCTCTTGACCTCCGACCCGGTGACCCGAGCGACAGTAGCTAGCATCACGACACAAGGGGTGACGACACGGCCTCAGGAAACTCCACGATCGGAATCGGAAACGTAATTCGTAACGCGAAATCGCCTCGAAGCCACGAGCGAATCACGAGCGAAAAGCTCCGTAACGACATGTGATTAACGTGACATTTTAACAATGTTTTCGAGAAATGACGTGACATTTATTCCTAACAGGAAAGAGACGGAAGCGTCTGCATAGATGTTCCCGTGAAAAGAATGTTTCTAAAGGCGGTGATGATTGTGCAAACGCGCTGGAGGTTTACGTGCGTCCGTTGGAAATGTCGCCGGTCTGGTTCGACCGGAGGCAGTTTCGCGTCAGGTGTTGAACGTGACTGTCAAACATCTAAAACCCACAGATGCAGATGGAGGACAGAAGGGATGTGGGGGGTTCTAATTTGTGTTGGGGTGTATGTATGTGGGGGGGGGGAGGGGATATCTCCCAGCAGCTGACATGATCTGGCATGTGCCCTCATCTCACTTCCTCTCTATTGTCTGTCTCTCGTCTGATTTCGGGAGTTCCTTCCTTCGTCTCCATCTTTGTCTTCATCCGTCGTCCCTCTTTCCCTTTCCCGCCCTCGCTCCGGCGTCGCTGTCGCGTGTCCGTCCATTAGCGGCTGATCGAGGCTTTGTTTGCGGCCCACGCTTCGCATCCATGTGTGTGTGTGTGTGTGTGTTTCCCAAATGTGGCTAATTGTTTTTGTTGAGAAGCAAAACTACACAGTGGGGGTGAGAAAACAAGTGCAGGTGGTGTGTGTGTGTGTGTGTGTGTGTGGGCAAGAACCTGGCGACGATACGATATATTTTGATACTGTAATATAACAAGGATATACTTGTAGTATTGTCCAGTACTTGACTCTGGTGTTGTAGTATTTACAGACCACATGACTCTTGACGAAGTCGTAACTGCTTTCATTTGTTTTCAAACCAAAATATGTCCAAACAACAGCTTTTAAAGCCACTGTATCCTCTCGTCCTCAGTCTATACTTGGATCTCATTGGCTTTCATTGTTGCTTTAGCTGCAGAGAACGTACTAGTTGGAAGTTTAATTGCAACAAACAAATGAACAAACACTTGACTATTTGCATGTTAATTGTAAATAAATTAAAAAAGATTCATACATTTATTGAAATATAAACTATAAAATAACTATAACCAAAATAAATTATGATTGAAGCCAAAAAATATATACATTTTTAATATCTTTTGAATTAAGAAATCAATTAAGTAATTTTTATAATTGACAGAGTATCATGAAAAACATATTTTTTTGCGATTATATTTTGATACTGTAATATAACAAGGATATGTTTGTAGTATTGTCCAGTACATGACTCTGGTGTTGTAGTATTTACAGACCACATGACTCTTGACGAAATCAGCTTTAAAAGCTGCATCCTGTATCCTCTCTTCCTCAGTCATCGCAAGGATCGCGCAATTTTTTTTTATTAAAGGAGGACGTAATGACTGTTGCCACCTAGTGGCCGTAAGTTGAATTGCGACACAAAAATGAGGAAAAGCAGATAATATTTTTATTTAAAAAAACAAAAATCAAATTATTTTACTTTACAAAAACATTATTAAAATATAAACCATAAAATAACTAAATAGATTAAAAAGCCAAAACAGTATCATTGATAAAAAATGTCACAATATTTAAGTGTTAAGTGTTTTTTCTCTCACTATTTGCTGTATTCGAGAGCTACTCTAATGTTCGACAGCAGGTACAACAAATCCATATTTGGACCATAAAGTCTGCAATTATTCAGAACAAAGCAGAAAGGGTTCATATCCTGGTGACACCTCTTCTTATTACCTCACTTAACTGGAACTGCGGGAGTTTGACTAAAAAACTGCTGTTGAAGCGTTTTTGCTGTTCCGACATAATAATGTTCAGCAGGAGCGTGTTCGCTGTAATGAGCTCGTGTAGACGACCCTAGTAAGAGGTTTTCAGTCGGAAGATAAAGAAGTACGAGCTGGTTTTTTTCTTTGTGCTGAAAGATTCATTTCCCTATGATTACAGCTGTTCTTATCTTCATTTCTTCTACGTTATTGTGTACTCATAAGCTGGTTTGTTTTGAAAGATTACAATACACTATTTTACCTCGTCGTTTGGGAGCTGCTGTAGAAGTCTTTCGCTGGCATTCGTGCCATTTAGGTTTCACTTACATGGGGTTATTTACTTCAAGATATGGCAGATACTGATAACCTTTTAAGACTTTTTTTTCACCTAATTGACAATGATCATTTTCTTCTTTACACTTAGGATAGGTATTGAACTTGCGGTCATATTACACAATAAAGCAGTTTTTTTTGTATGGCCAAAAACACCCTCATAACCTTCATTTCGAACAGCCTTGAGTCTTATAATTTGACATAATTTGCAACCTTAAATTGGATACTTATATGAGGACGACCATAAACTACTATTTCATCATATAAAAGGTCTTACTTTGCGGTTACGAAGGGACTAAAATTTGGGGTAAAACGATCGTATCAATGCACTAAATACTAGGCTTTTCTTTCAGATACCTTTAGAGATTATCTTGTGCATAATTGACTGATAATTTTTCTCCTACCTACGCTTATAAAATATGTCTGCATCGCAATACGGTACAACTATACGATATATAGTGATACGTAGTAACAACCAACATTATATTTTGATAGTGTAGTAAAAAGTATATATGTGTAGTATTGGCTAGTATTTTACTTTGGTGTTGTAGTATTTACAGACAACATGACTCTTGACGAAGTCGTAACTGCTTTTTATTTGTTTTCAAACCAATATATGTCCAAACATCAGCTTTAAAAGTCACTGTATCCTCTCGTCCCCAGTCAACGCTATGATTTCATTGTTCCTTTAGCTGCGGAGAACGTGATAAGATTGTAGGCCGGACATGTAATTACAAAAAAAAAAAAAGAACAAACGCTGGAATGTTAATTTTAAATAAATTTAAAAAATATCAAAATCTTCATAGTATGTACATAGTACATAACTATAACCAAATTAAAATAAAATTCTAAAGCCAAAAATATATACATTTAAAATATTTTTTGAGTTAATAAATCAATAAAGTGTTTTTTGTTATGGACACAGTATCAAGAAGAAAAAAATTGCAATATTTAAGTTTATATTGTGTATATTTAAGTGTATATTGTATATATTTAAGTGTATATTTAAGTGTTTATTGTGTATATTTAAGTGTATAAACTAAACAACTATAACTAAAATGTCCCCTTGTGGGACTAATAAAGGAAAACCTTCATCTTCTCCTTCATAAAACAAAGGCATCGAACTCGGGTTCGTTGGTGGCTTCGACCTCAAACCTTGAGTAACATCTTAAGAGCAACAACCGCATCCATCCTTTTCTAGATGTGAAAGAATGTTTGTGTCGTTCAAACCCTGACGACACAGTTATGAAGCCTTTAAAGAGGAACATCGTAGGAAGCCACGAGTGACGTTCAGACGCGCTGAGCGAGGATTTAAGGAAAAAAGAAGGATTAGCGTGTTGGTGTCAAGAACATCAAAGATGGAGCTTCTCCACCTTTATCTTTACGACCCTTTATGCTCATGTTTGCTGGTGAGACTTTACGACAGAGGAAGTGGGTCGTCGCCCCTCAGACCTCTTTCTTTCACCGGGCCGGAGGATCCCGACACGGGCGACTCAACCCTTCATCACATAGTCACGCTTCGCATTCCTGCCCGTTGACCTGGAAGTGATGCGGCGAGATCGTACAAGGCCGGTTCTCAAAAAGCCGCCCGCATTGGTAAGTGTGTGCGAATATTGATGCCACAGTATCCGAGTGCGGAGGCGTGATGGAAGTGCTGGCCGACATCTTACGGGCATAGATTTTTTGTTCTGGAAATTCTGATTCCTTTGGATTCAAACTATGGTTCTTTTCTATAGATCCTGCTGTTTGTTGTTGTGTTCGAGGTGCACGAGTGTGTTGACGTGTGTGTGGTCGGACCTCCCTTTTGTCCTTCTCCCCCCTCAGGCCTGCACTCAGATGTCAGTGTCATGTTGAGCTTATACAGGTCACTAATGGACCGGGCGAGAAGCCTCCATTCACCAGAGTCACTCAGGGCCTAAACAATGAATGAAGGTTTTTCAAACCCCAGTGTGTGTGTGTGTGTGTGTGTGTGTGTGTGTGTGTGTGTGTGTTCCATTTCTCCCGGGAAGTGGACCCATTGACCTAGATCCTACCCCAGTCCAGTAAAAAGAAGCATCACAGCTGATGGGGATTTTTTTGGTGGGCGTCTCGCTCTTATCTCCTGTTGACTTCCTGACAAAAGCGTCCCAGTGATGGTCGGACCAGAGAAACCGTTATCAGCTCTGACTTGAGATTGCACTTGAGATTTATGAAAACACACGCATTCAACTGAAAAACTGCTGCCTGGGCATTAAGTATTCCATGGTATTACCTCTGTGACCGTTGCTGTATTTTTTGGACTGTAAGACGCAGCGGATTATAAGGCGTATTAGAGGCACGATTCCACTCCGTAAGTCAGTAGCCTCTTTGAGTTATTCTGTGGAGCTTGCAGAAAAAATATTACTGAGCCTCACTGAGTAATACTACAGAGCATCTCGGAGAAATACAAATAAATAAAATCGAAATAATAAATGAAAGTCTACAACAGACCCCCGCCAGGTAATACTACTGAGCCTTGCGGAAGAATAACACAGAGCTTTGTGGAGTAATACTACGGAGCCTTGCAGACTAATAGTAAAGAGCATCGCAGACTAATACTACAGAGCTTCGCTGAGTAATACTACAGAGCACCATAGACTAATACTACAGAGCTTCGCTGAGTAATACTATGGAGCAATGCAGACTAATACTACAGAGCTTCGCTGAGTAATACTACAGAGCACCACAGACTAATACTACAGAGCTTCGCTGAGTAATACTATGGAGCAATGCAGACTAATACTACAGAGCTTCGCTGAGTAATACTACAGAGCTTCGCTGAGTAATACTACGGAGCCTCGCAGACTAATACTACAGAGCTTCGCTGAGTAATACTACGGAGCATCGCGCAGTAATACTAAGAGCCTTGCAGAGTAATACTACAGAGCCTTTCAGAGTTATACTACAGAGCCTTACAGAGTAATACTACAGAGCCTACCAGAGTTATACTACAGAGCCTTGTGGACTGATACTAAGGAGCCTTCCAGAGAAATACTGAGCCTCGCGGAGTAATACTATGGAGCCTTGTGGACTAATACTACGTAGACGAGTAGTGACTTACTTAAGTTTTCACTTGTGATATTTGCCTGAGCATCAACAACCAATTTCATGGTATTAATTCTGGTCTGGAACCAGTTTAACTGTTTCTGTGAGGTGTTTTTTGGATGGTTTGACAAACTGAATTTTTCAGATTTATACTTGGCAAAGAAAAAGTGTGAGTGAAGTGTAAAGAGTGTTTCTCTCTTCAAGTCTTTGAATCCTAAAATGCCTGAATTTAAATGAAATAACTGTCCAACAAACGTGGAGATTTCACTTGAGTCCGACATGTTCCAGAGATGTTCTAGTTCCTGAGCTTCTCTGCGAGACAATGAAGGTCCAGTGTGACAGAACAGCTGATATTTGTCTGCAACATTCTTACGGAACATCTTCTTCCTTCACTGCACTATTGTCTGAGTCTTAAGAGGACACTTTGTTGGACAGTGTTGTTGTTGACTCAGGTGCTCGGTCGACCCCCTCACACTTCCTCGTCTTATCAGTCCACGCTGAGGCTTATCTGGACGCTCCACTGAGGGAAGATTATTCCTTTGATGTTTCCATATTTAGTTTCACTCGTTCTTCATTCAGCATCACAGGGATCCTAAGAGTTTGTCGGACAGGATTAGAGAATCTTCATTTAAGGGTATTAGCCTCATTAGCCACAAGCTAATGGTTGATGGCAACACCATGTAGATCAAATTATTCTTTCCACATTTTCTTTTGGACCAAAAAAAACTTCTGGTATAGACGACTACAGAGGACAAAACCGCTAAGGCTAGCTAGCGTGCGGCTGGAATCAGAAATGTTCGAAACTGGTAACGATACCGATACATTTACTTTGATACTGGTTACTGAACATCTACGTAACATTTCGTATTTTTAAACAATTCCTAAAAGTGAAAAAATAATCTTATGTTCACTGCCTTTGTCAAATCCACATATTATCAAGATTTGATCAGAAGAGGGTATCGAAACTTTGCACATAGAGACGAAGAATTTTACGATACTCGGTACTACCGAAGCATTTCGATCGGTGCCTGTAAAGAACTGAAGTTCGATACCCAGCCCTAGTTTCAAATGAGGGGGGGTGTATAGGCAAGAATATATGATACGTATCACGACACATGGGTATCGATAAAACATATTACGATATGTTGTGATATTGTAGTAACAAGTATATATGTGTAGTATTGTCCAGTACTTGACTCTGGTGTTGTGATATTGTAGTAACAAGTATATATGTGTAGTATTGTCCAGTACATGACTCTGGTGTTGTGATAGTTTAGTAACAAGTATATATGTGTAGTATTGTCCAGTACTTGACTCTGGTGTTGTGATATTGTAGTAACAAGTATATATGTGTAGTATTGTCCAGTACTTGACTCTGGTGTTGTGATAGTTTAGTAACAAGTATATATGTGTAGTATTGTCCAGTACTTGACTCTGGTGTTGTGATAGTTTAGTAACAAGTATATATGTGTAGTATTGTCCAGTACATGACTCTGGTGTTGTGATAGTGTAGTAACAAGTATATATGTGTAGTATTGTCCAGTACATGACTCTGGTGTTGTGATAGTTTAGTAACAAGTATATATGTGTAGTATTGTCCAGTACTTGACTCTGGTGTTGTGATATTGTAGTAACAAGTATATATGTGTAGTATTGTCCAGTACTTGACTCTGGTGTTGTGATAGTTTAGTAACAAGTATATATGTGTAGTATTGTCCAGTACTTGACTCTGGTGTTGTGATATTGTAGTAACAAGTATATATGTGTAGTATTGTCCAGTACTTGACTCTGGTGTTGTAGTATTTACAGACCACATGACTCTTGACGAAGTCGTAACTGCTTTCATTTGTTTTCGAACCGAAATATGTCCAAACATTAGCTTTAAAACCTGCTGGACTCACTGTATCCTCTCGTCCTCAGTCAATACCTGGATCTCTCTGGATTTTATTGTTACTTTAGCTGCAGAAAATGTACTGACTGATGGTCGGAAGTGTCATTGCAATGAAACATATAAACAAACCCTGGAATATTTGCCTGTTAATTAAAAAAAAAAAATCAAAAAAAAAAATCCATTGTTATGTAAACTATAAAATTACTATATTCAAAATAAAATCGATTTGAAAGCCAAATCTCAATTTAATTTTTTTTTTGTTTAAGAAATCGATTAAGTGCTTTTTATTAATAACACAGTATCTTTAAAAAATCTATATTATTTAATTGTATTTCAGATTTGCATGTATTTATATTGTAGTAACTATATTTTCCTAGTATTGTCCAGTACTTGACTCTGGTGTTGCTGAAGTTTTAACTGCTTTCATTTGTTTTCAAACCAAAATATGTCCAAACATCAGCTTTAAAAGCTGCTGGAGTCACTGTATCCTCTCGTCCTCAGTCATTGCAGGGATCACTTAGGATTATCATATTTTTTTTTAGCTGGGGAGGATGTAAGTTTAATTGCGCCACAAAAATGAAAGAATTGTTTTGATACGATGGATAAAGTGTTGTGAATATTGGAATGGAACTGTGGGAAAGAGTGAAAGAAGGATGCGAGGAAGATTCTAGGAGCTATTAGCCTGTTAAAGATAAACAACCAAACCGTTCTTTTAACAGTGAACGATGCTTTCTTTGACCGTTAACCTCCATCCAGCCCTTCAATAATTCACAAACGACCCCTGTGCAGCCGTATAGTTAGTGACAACGGATCGTTCCGGTCTTTCCCTCTTTGAAGTGACAAAAACATCCATCTCCATCATCCCCTCAGGACTTATCAGCGCCTCTCATGTCTGCCTCTACCTCCGCACACATCATTCACCCGTCTACCTGTGGCCCCAACACTCAATTTCCCCGGCCCCCCTGTCGCCGTAACAGCCTCTCATCCCTCTTTCAACACCATCATCCCTTTTTTTTCTTTCGCTCCCAACCCCCTGGATCAGGCTGCCACCTCCGTCAGCCTCCATTCCTAAAACCCTCTCATTCCCTCGCTCAGCACTCGTCCGCCCTATTATTTCTGCGTCTCATCAGTCTGAGAGGGAAGGATCACCCGCTCATTTGCCCAAATTCCTTCCTCTCCGTCTATTGTCTGGCTCAGTTTGAAGAATAAATTATACTTAAGTTAAAAATGTTTCCACTCGCCCTCGTGTCGACTAATGTTGGGATTATTTTCAGAGTAATCTGTTATTTTTAGAGTTAAAGAGAAAAATGTTAGTTTATTTTTCATTACGTATACAAAGAAATTGGATCTTATTAAACATAAAGTCACATTTTAAACTACTAATGCATTAAATGAATCGGGTTATTTGGTTGGTAGTATTTTGTTCAGGACTATTTTTGAAATATTTTCAGAATAATCGGTTATTTTTAGAGTTAAAGAGAAAAATGTTTGTTCATTTTTAATTACATATACAAAGAAATTGGATCTTCTTAGACATAAACAAACATTTTAAACTACTAATGCGTTAAATAAATCAGGTTTATTGGTTAGTAGTACTTTGTTCATGACGATTTTTACGATACCATACGATACAATACGATACGATGGGTGGATGGATACGACACGATACAATGGATGGATACGATAGACACAATACCATACGATACCATACGATACCATACGATACCATGCGATAAAATTTGATAGATACGATACGATCGATACAATACGATATGCTAGACACGATATGATACGATACAATACGATATAATAGATACGATATGATAGATACGATATGATAGACATGATACGATACGATACAATACGATACGATACGATACGATACGATACGATACGATACGATACGATACGATACGATACGATACGATACGATACGATACGATACGATGCGATAAGACAGGATACGATACGATATGATACGATAAGACACGATACGATAAGACACGATAAGACACGATACGATACGATACAATATGACACAATACGATAGACACGATACGACACGATACGATACGATACGATGGATACGATAGATCAACTTTATTGATCAAGGGTGAGTACTTGGATATAATAATAAATACACTTTTGTACAAAATAATGTTAAGATATAATTAAAATAAACTCTTAAAACAACAAGGTTTTATTATAATTAATTTCTATTTTCACTGACCTGAGATCGTTGTATCTCCGCGTCTACGGTGTGTCTTATCAGACATACCAGCGACCTCTGAGGATTTTCATATTAAAACAGGAAGTCGTTAATCAAACAGACTGAGCAACGCTTTATGTATTTTGACATTTGCCTTCATATGTCAGACGCCTGGACGTTCTAGAAGGTGAGGATAGGATTTTTAGGTTATTCCTATGAATAACTTAGAGCCGGCTTCTATTATTTAGTCGTGTAAAACATGGCAGTCATGCATATTGAATGAATATATATTCATAATGTAGTATTTTCAGGGTGAGTGCCTGGTGCATGTGCTGGGCCAAAGTTCAACCTTTGGTTCTGAATCCAAAGTCTAGATTTGTTTGTCAGATCTTAACCTTCCAAGGTGGACTGTTGACTTGTCCACGGGCTGTTCTGGTTCTTGACCGGTCCAACTGCTTCCTGCTGTCTCTGTGTCTGACACAAGAGCCGGAGGCTTTAGTGACCCATTTTTGTGGAAGTCTTTTGCATGTAGAGGTTATTCAAAGTTTTATGACACAAAATTAAAAAAAAATGTTTTTAGTAGCAGTGTATCGATATTAAAAATAAATAATTAAATAAATGTATGTATATGTGTATGTATATGTATATGTATATTTATATGTGTATGTATATGTATATGTATATGTATATGTATATGTATATGTATATGTATAACAGTTATTTTAATTAAAAGTAATTTTATGGTTTATAGTTCAGTGTACATTTTATTGTGTGTATAAAAGACAATAATTTGCCTCTTTTTTTAGCCCTTTGTAAGTTACCCCTAAAATTAAAAGTTTTACTTTTTTTTATCCATTATTAGAAGAATGATAAGTATATTTGTAAAATAATTGATTCATTAATTGGATATTTTAATAGTTTACTTGTTGAATACTAACTTTGTCATAAATGAAAAATAAAGAAAATAAATAACTAAAAAAACATACATAGAGTTGTGGGAATTCCCATGATTCATTGCAGGACTGATGCTAATCTCGTCTTGTAAAATTGTAGTAATTAAAACCGAAGGTTCTGACTTTTTCAGTTTTCTACATATTATCTTTAAAGCAATAGATTTGAGTTTTAACCAATATCATAAAATATCAAGTCAATTCTATTCGTTTTGAGCCGATAGCGGTTAGCATGCTGTTAGCGTCAGCTACTTAGCATTAGTCCTTACTTTCCTAATGAAGATACTTTTCATTTAAACTGTTTCACTTCTTCGCTGCTCTCAGGCTGTTCAATCCTCTTTCCAGCAGCATGTTCCTGCCAACAAACCGGTGAAAAAAAAAACAGAATTTTCCTCTATGAATATTCCTCTATGCTTCTCTTCTTCAACATCTTTCCTGTGCTCCGACACTCCCAGACTCTCTCGCCCCGGGGCCCTGGCTCCCACGGGGGGTTTCTACGCTTTCCAACTGAAAGTGGAGCACAGTTGCCGTCTTGTCCGACGGCGTTTTTCCTGCCAACGTTTATTTGGACTCGAACGTTCCGTTGATTGACGGCTCGTCATCAGAACTTTTCCTCCCAGCTAATCGCTGACACTTGATCCCCGATGGTGGCGTTGATTTATGAGCCTTTCAAAGACGTGTTCGGTCGTCAGCCACGGTATCTCAGAACGCTTCCCAATCCAAAACGGTGGGTAACAAAAGGGGCGGAGCCTCTGGAGCTTCACGCACTCATTGACTTTCTGCGGCGGATTTTCCTTTAAAATATGGTAATCCCCCGAGCGCCGGGCTGCAGAGACAGTCAAGTGAAATCCCAGTTAAGGAGCGTACGCTGTAAGCCGCGAGGAAGACGGGGGAGCGTGTTTAATGAGGTTAGTGACACTTGAGGAGTGAAGAAGGAGGAATTCTGGGAATTCTACCATCACGTCTGTTCCTGGCTGGATAGACAGATGCCACACAAGCTCTTCTTGGATTCATACTGTTGTTGCTTCGATACACGCCTGCTCTTTATCACCTGTCGGCAACATGGACTGCAAGTAGAATATCAGTCAGTTGTGTGTACATATATGTGTAGTATTGTCCAGTACTTGACTCTGGTGTTGTAGTATTTACAGACCACATGACTCTTGACGAAGTCTTAACTGCTTTCATTTGTTTTCAAACCAAAATATGTCCAAACATCAGCTTTAAAAGCTGCTGGAGTCACTGTATCCTCTCGTCCTCAGTCACCAAATAATAACTATGGTAAAAAAATTATGATTTGAAAGCCTCATTAAAAATGTATTTATTTATCTAAGTGCTGTTGCAATACAAAATATTGCGATACATCGCAGTATCAATAAATTCCAACACCCCTACGATACAGGGTCAATGATACAATATAATGTGATACTGTAGTATGGTTTTAACGCCATATTTTAAATTGATTTGTTTTTTAGTTGCTAAAAGTGCTGTTGATATATTGATACGCTATCATGGAAAAATATTGTGATATATTGCTGAATAAATACAGTATTTGTATACAGAACAATACAAGGTCAATGATACAATGTATTGTGATACTGTAGTAACACGGATATATTTGTAGTATTGTCCAGTACTTGACTCTGGTGTTGTGATAGTGTAGTAACAAGTATATATGTGTTGTATTGTCGAGTACTTGACTCTGGTGTTGTGATAGTGTAGTTACAAGTATATATGTGTTGTATTGTCGATTACTTGACTCTGGTGTTGTGATAGTGTAGTAACAAGTATATATTTGTAGTATTGTCCAGTACTTGACTCTGGTGTTGTGATAGTGTAGTAACAAGTATATATGTGTTGTATTGTCGAGTACTTGACTCTGGTGTTGTGATAGTGTAGTAACAAGTATATATTTGTAGTATTGTCGAGTACTTGACTCTGGTGTTGTGATAGTGTAGTAACAAGTATATATGTGTAGTATTGTCCAGTACTTGACTCTGGTGTTGTGATAGTGTAGTAACAAGTATAAATGTGTTGTATTGTCCAGTACTTGACTCTGGTGTTGTGATAGTGTAGTAACAAGTATAAATGTGTAGTATTGTTGAGTACTTGACTCTGGTGTTGTAGTATTGACAGACCACATGACTCTTGACGACGTCTTAACTGCTTTTATTTGTTTTCAAACCAAAATATGTCCAAACATCAGCTTTAAAGCTGCTGGACTCACTGTATCCTCTCGTCCTCAGTCATTGCTAGGGATTTCATTGGTACTTTGGTCATCTAGTGGCTGGATGTTTTACTTGCAACACATTTATAATACTTGGTTCTTGTTATGTTTGTGAACAAACTACAAAAATCGTTATGTAATATTTTGTTTATATCCACTTTATTGAAATATCAACTGAAATAAGAAATATATATGTTTTTATAACGTCTTTTTGGTTGTTGTTGAATGTCAAAATAGTATTGAGAAGTTGTTTCATATTAATAAATAGGTTGTGCGTTTCGACGATGCTTGAAAACTATATTTTTTACACCAGAAAAAAAAAAAAAAAAAAACTTTTTTTGTCTCTTTAGATGGTAGTTGTTTTTGAATTCACTCATAACAGTAAGTAAGTAAGTAAGTAAGTAATATTTATTTATATAGCGCTTTTCGAGACCAGGGTCACAAAGCGCTTAAACAATCAAAACAATACTCAAAACAGTACATACTTTAAAGATCAAGATAATACTGAGAACAACACAGGAGTTCGAGAAATTCAAGGAAAAGCCTGAACAAATAGAAACGTCTTAAGATGTTTCTTAAAGGAGTCAGTAGACTCCATCAAGCGCAAAGAGTCACATTTTTTAAATGACATTTTAACTGCCAAACTTTGCTCTACATTCTCTCCAAATGTTTGTGTGTTGAAATATGCCTATAAATAAATAAACAAATACACATGTACACACTAAAAAAAACATACAGTTCTACTACTGTCCCTGTTTATGTTACATTAAGGCTTCATTGAGTTCCACAGACTCGTCTGTAGTCTTTGACTCGGGAAATGACAGCGAGTTCAGTAAATGAAAATGATTTGGTTTCCTCCACTTTGTTCTGTCACTTGTGGTGTGGAAATGAAAAGAGCTCTTGAGCAAAGCATCAGGATTCGTCTCTCAGCAGTTTAAAGAAACGACTTTGATTTAAGTAGAAGCTGCAGCGACCAGGCTCGGAGGCGTTGTGTGTTTGTATGTGTGTGATTGTGAGTGTGTGAGTGTGTGTGTGAGTGTGTGTGAGTGGGGTGTTGGCATGTGTCTTGTCAGATCCTAAAAGGATGAATAAGAAGCTAATCTTCTTGCAGGGAATAGAACCAGTGACGTCTCCGACAGCCTCGGAGGAGCTGCAGGGATACGGAGGTCGATTCGTGCCAAAATTATTCAATTTCAAGAGTCGCTTAAAAAGCAACTTTCTTTTCATTTAATATTTTCATTTCCTTTGTTATTAAAGTAGCTCAACCTTTTTTTTTATTGATTGAAGCAAATGTTTTGATTTGATTTTTCTTTTGATTAAAAACATGTTTATAATAGATTTTTTTAAAGCAACTTTTTTAGTTTCAACATATGTTTGTTGTTTAAAGGAATTAAAGCAAAGCAACTTTTTAAAGATTTTAATAACCATTTTTAATGAAGCAACTTTTGGGGGATTGTAGCAACTTTTATATTTATTGGAAATATATAACTATATTTAAATGGAATTATTTTGTTATTCAAGCAACCTTTTTATTCATCTTAAATATATATATTTTTAAATTATACCTTTTTCATTTGTTTTTTTCAAAGAATTTATAAAAAATGTAAAACATTTAATTGAAAATAGGCGAGCATTGTTAGCATGTGTGTATCACAGGTGTGTGTGCAGGCGAGCATTGTTAGCATGTGTGTATCACAGGTGTGTGTGCAGGCGAGCATTGTTAGCATGTGTGTATCACAGGTGTGTGTGCAGGCGAGCATTGTTAGCATGTGTGTATCACAGGTGTGTGTGCAGGCCAGCATTGTTAGCATGTGTGTAGTACAAGTGTGTGTGCAGGCCAGCATTGTTAGCATGTGTGTATCACAGTTGTGTGTGCAGGCGAGCATTGTTAGCATGTGTGTAGTACAAGTGAGTGTGCAGGCCAGTATTGTTAGCATGTGTGTATCACAAGTGTGTGTGCAGGCCAGCATTGTTAGCATGTGTGTATCACAGGTGTGTGTGCAGGCGAGCATTGTTAGCATGTGTGTATCACAGGTGTGTGTGCAGGCGAGCATTGTTAGCATGTGTGTATCACAGGTGTGTGTGCAGGCGAGCATTGTTAGCATGTGTGTATCACAGGTGTGTGTGCAGGCGAGCATTGTTAGCATGTGTGTATCACAGGTGTGTGTGCAGGCGAGCATTGTTAGCATGTGTGTATCACAGGTGTGTGTGCAGGCGAGCATTGTTAGCATGTGTGTATCACAGGTGTGTGTGCAGGCGAGCATTGTTAGCATGTGTGTATCACAGTTGTGTGCAGGCAAGTATTGTTAGCATGTGTGTATCACAGGTGTGTGTGCAGGCGAGCATTGTTAGCATGTGTGTATCACAGTTGTGTGCAGGTGAGCATTGTTAGCATGTGTGTATCACAGTTGTGTGCAGGCGAGTATTGTTAGCATGTGTGTATCACAGGTGTGTGTGCAGGCGAGCATTGTTAGCATGTGTGTATCACAGGTGTGTGTGCAGGTGAGCATTGTTAGCATGTGTGTATCACAAGTGTGTGTGCAGGCGAGCATTGTTAGCATGTGTGTATCACAAGTGTGTGTGCAGGCGAGCATTGTTAGCATGTGTGTATCACAGGTGTGTGTGCAGGCCAGCATTGTTAGCATGTGTGTAGTACAAGTGTGTGTGCAGGCCAGCATTGTTAGCATGTGTGTATCACAGTTGTGTGTGCAGGCGAGCATTGTTAGCATGTGTGTAGTACAAGTGTGTGTGCAGGCCAGTATTGTTAGCATGTGTGTATCACAAGTGTGTGTGCAGGCGAGCATTGTTAGCATGTGTGTATCACAGGTGTGTGTGCAGGCGAGCATTGTTAGCATGTGTGTAGTACAAGTGTGTGTGCAGGCCAGTATTGTTAGCATGTGTGTATCACAAGTGTGTGTGCAGGCGAGCATTGTTAGCATGTGTGTATCACAGGTGTGTGTGCAGGTGAGCATTGTTAGCATGTGTGTATCACAGGTGTGTGTGCAGACGAGCATTTTTACTTTTACCAAATCTTAGCAAGTATAGCTTTTATATTTTCTTTTTCCCAATTTACATTTAAGTTGCTTAAGACCTTGGCTCACATTGCCAGGATCCACGGTCCAAAAGAAACCGTGTCTTTGTACTAAGAAGAACATGAAAGCGTGACATGGGAGTTTTTAAAAAATACACCACACTGTACTGATAGAAAACACATTTTAACACAATTGAATTTTTTTTGAAACCTAATGAAATTATAATATAATTCAAAAATATAAATATCTTCATATTTTTTTTAATTTCCCCCCAAAAATTCCCCAACCAGTATAGCATTTATTCTCTAAAAAATATATATATATATATTTTATTATGTTTACTACTGATATTATATATATATATATTTCATAAATGAATGCCTATGTTTAGATTTACGTCTTATTATATTTGTATTTTAGCAGTTTTTACATTTTCTCATATATATTTTTTTACCTTTTCATTGTTTATAAAAAACATTTTTGTAGATTTTTTTTTTAACCAAAAATCATGTTTTTTTTTGTTTTTTCTACAAACATTTCTGGACATTTAGTTTTATTTGCGCGGTATTAGAAATTTAAATGATAAAAAAAACAAATCGAGACGTACATATGAGATTCTCTTCTCTTGTTCTAGTACCTGGTTCTAGTACCTGGTTCTAGTACCTGGTTCTCGTACCTGGTTCTAGTACCTGGTTCTAGTACCTGGTTCTAGTACCTGGTTCTACTTCATGGTTCTAGTACCTGGTTCTAGTACCTGGTTCTAGTACCTGGTTCTAGAACCTGGTTCTAGTACCTGGTTCTAGTACCTGGTTCTAGTACCTGGTTCTAGTACCTGTCCTGACGGTGACATAGGATCCCGTCAGTGACGCCTCACGACGAGTCACTGAGCAGCAGGTTTTGCACGTGTGGTTTGATTCGTGGCGAAGGGACGGCCGGTGCGGGTGGAGCTGAGAGACGGTGTTCAGATGAGGACGCTGGCATCGGGTGTGTCTGCGGCATTGTTGTCCTGACAGGTTTTTGGTACTTTTCCAAAGAATTTGTACGTTGAGCAGAGGTGTAAGTTAATATCCGTACACTTAAATATCACAATACTATATTAAGATTCAACAGCAATGTTTAGTTTGTTTTTTTTAGCTTTAAAATCATGTTTTTTTATGATTTATATCTGAATAAATTGTGTGTAAAATAAAATATTTAACTTTTTAAAGCTTTAAATATACAAATATTCACATTGTTTGTTCATTTTCGTGTTGCAATTAAACCTCCGGCCGCTAGATGGCAGCAGTCGTTATGTTAAAGAAAATCCTGGTGATGACATGGGGACGAGAGGATACAGTGACTCCAGCACCTTTTTAAAGCTGATGTTTGGACATATTTTGGTTTGAAATCAAATGAAAGCAGTTACGACTTCATCAAGAGTCATGTGGTCTGTAAATACTACAACACCAGAGTCAAGTACTGGACAATACTACACATATATACTTATTACTACACTATCACAACACCCAGAGTCAAGTACTGGACAATACTAGAAACATATATACTTGTTACTACAGTATCATGATATATTGTATCGTTGATACTTATCAAATCACCAGATTATCCTATTTTTATTGTAAATATTTGTTTTGATCGGAGCCATATTTTTTGGAAAATTTTATATATTTAATTTATTATTATTTAATTATTATTAAAACATTTTATTAATGATAGTTTTCTTTCATTGAAAACAATTTGTTGATTTTTATATATATATATATATATATATAGTCTTTTTTAAATTTAAAATATAATAGGTTGAACCAAGTTTTTTTTGATCGAAAATACGTTTATTAATGGAATGTATTGTTTCAAAGCATTTTTTTTTTATTGAAAATATTGTTTAGATTAAAGCAACTTATTTTACTAATTAAACAGTAAACTGTTGTTTTAAAATATATGTTAATTAATGGATTTTTCAAAGGCATTTTCTATTTAACTAACTTTTTATTGTCTATATATATATATATAGACAATAAAAAATAAAATAAAATAAAATAAAGTATATATATATATATATATATATATATATTATTTTCCACCTCCTCATTGAACTTCATGCTTGTTGCTCAAAGTCACTTCTGAGCAGACGGTTCGACTCCTTCGTCTTCCACTCCTGCCTACATCCCTGATGCCTTGCTCCAGGGCAGTGGAAGCGGAAGCGACGCAGATTCTAATCGTTTCAGACGTTTTACCGCCAGAGGAGGAAGAAACGCTGAGTTTGCTTCTCCCCTGAGTTTTGTCTCGCAGGTTTGCTTGTTTGGCATCTGCTGAGAGATTATCTCGACTGAGCCACGAGCTCGACAACAACACAACACACAGTTTAGCGAAGACTATTTAAAAGAAGCAACTGATGGAGTACTTTGTACATTTATGACACAGTATTTATCTCTTGAAGATGGATTACGTTGCAGTGAATATCACTTTTTCCTGCTCGACTATTTTAGTCTTGATGCTCAAAAATCCCTTCGTTTTATTGTAAACGTCGAAATCTTGAAACTGATTTGTGTTTTTACAAGATACTACACAAAACCTATGAGGTGTTGTTGTGAAACTCTTGCTCATGAGCACCATTCATTTGAAGGTTGAGTTTCCAGAGCACGAAGGTTGCTGGTTCAATTCCTGCTGTGCAGCTCGCATAGTGTTTAGCAACCTGGTCAATAATGTTAGAATTAGGGGAGAAGTAAATACTGATACATATAAATATTGCAATATTTCTTCACAATACTGTATGATATTCAACAGTATTGTAACAATTTTAAAAGGATTTATTTTTTACATTATTTATTTACATTTTGCTTTCAAATCATATTTTTATCTTAGTTTATTTATAGTTTATATGATGTTTTTTCAAAACAGTGTGTATTAAATAAAAATAATTGTTTTAGTTCTTTGTCAATTATGATTATCATGCAAACATTCACAGCGTTTGTTCATTTTTGTGTTGCAAATAAAGCCACGGCCTCTAGATGGCAGCAGTCATCACGTTCTCCGAAGTAAAAGGGCTGAGGATGAGAGGATACACCTGATGTTTGGACATATTTTGGTTTGAAAACAAATGAAAGCAGTTACGACTTTGTCAAGAGTCATGTGGTCTGTAAATACTGCAACACCAGAGTCAAGTACTGGACAATACTACATGTATATCCTTGTTACTACACTATCACAACACCAGAGTAAAGTACTCGACAATACTACACATATATCCTTGTTACTACACTATTGCAACACCAGAGTAAAGTACTCGACAATACTACACATATATCCTTGTTACTACACTATTGCAACACCAGAGTCAAGTACTCGACAATACTACAAATATATACTTGTTACTACACTATCACAACACCAGAGTCAAGTACTCGACAATACTACACATATATACTTGTTACTACACTATAACAACACCAGAGTCAAGTACTGGACAATACTACACATATATAGTTGTTACTACAGTGTCACTATATATCGTGATATGTATCCTATCTATCCTCTCTAGTAATTACGTACTCTGCGGCTCGAGAAACATTAAAATCCCGCAACATCCCCTGACTGAGGACGAGAGGATACAGTCGACTCATAATTTAACAATTATATTTTGTACTTCATTTTCATTAATTATTTAATTGTAAATCTCAGTTATAGTATTTAATTTCCCTTCTTTCATTGATGTTCTTGATTAATTGACATCAAATATTCGATAGAAAAAATGTATAAAACAAAATACCATGTTAGTAAAAAACCACATTCATTTTCTTTGGTTATTTTTCCTTCAGAACATATTGTTGAGTAGAAAATGAATGAAAACACATTCACTCGTCGAGGTTCATTCAAATACTTCTTTGGGAAACGAGAGCCGCAGGACCGGTCGCTACCAGATTTTCAGATTATATCCCTAATCTGGGTTTTGGCAACATATCGGGGTCTCATCGTCAGCGCCGACCGGCAACATGTTGTCGGTTCTCACGGCAACGATTAGAAAACGTATCACCATGAAAAAAAACATGAATATTAGATTATTATCTAATGTAAAAAGTCACTCCTGCAGACATGAACTCACTCGACGAGTAACTTAAGCAGAAAATTACGACGCACGGTCGTGATCTATCGCTTATTACGAGCTTCTTAATCCCTCGTCTTTGTCTGCCTGAAGGTGAAAAGTGATTTCCCTGAAGGTCGCGTCTCAACACGCCTGATGGTTTCGGGTTCAAGTTTCAGGGAGCAGTTCAAAGATACTTGTTTTTATTGTGGTTTCCTAACGATGAGTGGTGTATTCATTTTTGTGTGTATCGACGTCGGGTCGACTTTGACCGCCGTGGTTTTCTCTTCCCTTTCATCCTGTCTTCTGTTCTTTCCCTCTCGCTTCCATCGCCGCCTTTCAAAGCCTTCGTACCTGGTTTTTCAGAAGTTTTTGTCACTTTTGAGTGTTTGAAGTTGCCCCTGAAAAAAACTTCTCCATCTTTATCTCGCAGGGATCGACGAGGAATGACGACGCCCCGCTGACATGGAGGCGCCGCCGAGGCAGAACTACAGGTGACCCCCGACCCCAAGGCTCTTCCTTTTGACGTCTTATGTCATCGTCGACGCCGATGGTTCTAAATCTGGCAGTTCGTTCGTAGCGTCGCCTCCCGTTGTTTTCCCAGCGTTTGATGTGTGACTCACTGGAGAAACAAACCAACTGTAGGCGTTATGTAACCGCCGCGGGAGGAAGTACTAGCTATAAACTTTGATTTATCTCTGGTTTTATTGTAGGTTTATCTTGATTAAACTGATGAAAGTGTTATTTTAACTGTAAATATTTTAACTTTAAAGTGTCTTGAGATTACTTTAAACTAATACATAACCTGGTGTTCACTTAAACCAAGTTGACACTTTTAAATAAAGTTGGATTTAAATAAATAAAATAAATATAAGAATCGCATGCATTAGAGTGAAATTTTATTAGGGCGACAAATGTTTTCTGTTTTTTTTAATTTTTTTATTGTGAATAATTTACCTACAGGCGTTTGGAGGTAGATTTGTTTATTTATTATTATATAATTTAATAAAGTTACTTCAATCACCAAATATGTTTTTAAACACAAAAAACGTTGCATCATTAAAAAAATGTTTTTTAATAAAGAAAAAAAAAGTTTCAATCTAAGAAAGTTACTTCAATCAAATAATATTTTCAATAAAAAATCAAAATTAGAAAAAGGTCCTTCAATCAAAAAATGTTTTCAATAAAAAAATCTAAATTAATCAAAATAAAAAAATGGTCCTTCAATCAAAAAAGGTTTTCGATAAAAAATCTAAATTAAAAAAAGGTCCTTCAATCAAAAAATGTTTTCAATAAAAAAAATCTAAATTAGTTCAAATAAAAAAAATGTCCTTTAATCCAAAAATACGTTTTCAATTAAAAATAAAAAATATGTTTAAAAAAAAAAAAAACCCCATAAAGAAACAGGTTTTCAATCAAAGAAAGTTACTTAAACAAAAAAAGTAGTTTGACAGATATTCCTTTCGACAGATTCGTTTTTTATTTGTGTTTTTCTTTTTAAAAATACATTTTAGACGCTTTAAACTTGGAACTTATGACTGAATATTAATCTCAATATTATCACAGGGACGTTTTTTCTTAACCTGTCAGAAGTGTGGCCCCCCTGACTTCTGTGTTCTATATATATACATTAAATCTGAGGTGCAGAACAAACAATGGGCTCATATAGTTTTGAAGTTTAACTTCTGACTCAAAATTCCAGACTGTCTCAAAGCTGTTTTGGGAACGACAACGTTTGGACTTTCAACTTAGATGTGAAGTGATTCATCATGTATCAGATGATGAAGGGATTTTTTCTTTAATTCGTGTGGTTTTAAATTGTTTAGTTGAAGAAAAAAGGTAATTATGGGGGATTTTATGTGCATGAGTGAGTTTTGTTGCTTAGATCTTAAATACCTGCAGGTCAGATATGAGTCACATAAACACACGTAATCTTTTTTAAGATTTAAGAGTCAAAGCATCAAAAAGTTATTATATAATCATGTGATGATTAGGTCTTTCATTTGTTTTCAAATCAAAATATGTCCAAACATCAGCTTTAAAAGCTGCTGGAGTTACTGTATCCTCTCGTCCTCAGTCATCGCTGGGATCTAGTGAGATTTCATTGATACTTAAGCTTCATAGGACGTAATCACTGCTGCCATCTAGTGGTCCGAAGTTTAATTGCAACACAAAAATTAACAAACGCTGCAAAAGTTAGCATTTTAATATTAAATAAAAATATATTCTTTAATTGAATACACACTTTTAAAAAACATGTACCGTAAAAGCAGTATGATGTTGCAAAGTTTTTTTTTCATTTCGGCAATTGAATATCATGGGAAACGTGGAGAGTCATGATGGACAAAAAGTAAATCTATAATCTAGTGATGATTAGGGCTGTGTATCCACAAGAATGTTGATATGATACGTTTCACGATACAACAATACAATATATTGCAAAAATATTGTAGGAACAAGGGCTGCAGAGATACACTTTCACTTATTGTTGAATTATCAGAACTGAAAACCAAAATATATCCAAACATCAGCTTTTAAAGCTGCTGGAGTCGACTGTATCCCCTCATCCTCAGTCATCACCGGAATCCAGCGAGATTTCATTGATGCTTTAGCTTCATAGGACGTAGTCACTGCTGCTATCTAGTGAATTGCAACACAAAATAATGAACAAATGCCGCAAACATTTGCAGTTTAATAGTAAATAAAAAATATATTATTTTATTAAATACACACTTTGATGTACTTGCATAATTCTCGGGACAATTTTAAAGGACAATCATCCTGTGATTTTTTTCTCCACTCTTTTGTTAATAGAATCGAAAACTAAAATATCTCCAAACATCAGCTTTAAAAGCTGCTGGAGTCCACTGTATCCTCTCGTCCTCAGTCATCCTGAGGGGTTTCATTGTTTCGGACGTGATGAATGCTGCCATCTAGTGGCGTTAGTTTACTTAGAACACAAAAATGAACAAAAGCTTTGAATATTTGTATATCATAGAAAACTGAATTATTCTATTGAAATAAAAAGCACTTGATCAAAATAAAAATCACAAAAAAGAAAGGATTTAAAGGCAAGAAAAACAAAGCATAAATTTTAAAAAATCAACACAGTTTGGTGGGAAAAACATTTGGGAGTCACTGAATCCTCTCGTCCTCAGTCATCGCCGGGATCTTGCGGGTTTTCATCGTTTCATCCACGAAGGACGTAATAACTGCCACCATCTATTGGCCGTTAGTTTAGTTAGAACACAAAAATGAAGAAAAGCTTTGAATATTTGTATATCATAGAAAACTGAATTATTTTATTGAAATAAAAAGCACCTTATCAAAGTAAAAATCATTAAAGAATTACAATACAAATAAAACAGGATTTAAAGGCAAGAAAAACAAGGCATCATAAAAAAATTAAAGAAATTTCAATACAGTTTTGTGGGAAAAACATATAGTAAGTAAGTAAGTAAGTAATTTTTATTTATATAGCTTTTCCAGACCAGGGTCACAAAGTGCTTAAACAATCAAAACAATATTCAATAAAGTATATACTTTAAAGGTCAAGATAAAACTGATAACACAACAGGAGTCACTGTATCCTCTCGTCCTCAGTAATCGCTGGGATCTTGCAAGACTTAATGACTGCTTCCATCTAGTGGCCGTTAGTTTAATTGCAACACAAAAATAAACAAACGCTGTGAATATTTACATGTTTATCGTAAATAAAAACATATTATTGTATTTAATACACACTTGATTAAGTTTAAGTGCATCGATATTTCCTTAAAACCTGATCATTAAACCATTTTATTTCCCCTACTCCCCAGTTGAATCATGGGAAACGTGGAGAGTCAACACGGGGTCAGCGGCCTCACCGGGGACGTGAGCGGTCACCTGTCCCGCAAACACACTTCCCGCTCGCTGCGTCTGTCCGGCAAGCAGCCGGTGACGCGCCGCCCTCGCCACTCGTCCACCGTCAAGCAGGAGCACCGGAACTCCGAGACCTCCACCCGCTCCTCCAGCACCCCCAGCATCCCCCAGTCCCTGGCGGACAACGGCCTGGAACCCTTCAATGCCGGCGAGGCGCTGGAGGACTTCGGCGTCAACCCGCACTGGACGCAGCGCGTCGCCATGACCATGAGGCCCGAGAACTACCAGAACGACGACGACCCTTCGGCCACGACCCGGGAGGAGCTGGCGGGCGAGGCGGACCCCCCGCCGGGCGAGGAGAGGTACCTGCAGCGCATGACGGACGGGGGGAGCTTCCTGAAGAAGAGGTCCAAGTCGGCCGACATGTGGCGGGACGACAGCCTGGAGTTCTCGCTGTCGGACCTGAGCCAGGAGCACATGACCAGCACCGAGGAGATGATCGACGGAGGCGAGGAGGAGGACGAGGAGCGCTTCGTGAGGCCCAGAGGGAGTGCAGGTGAGGAGGAGAGACCGTGGTGCAGGTCCAGGGGTTTCACTTGGAACCTCTGAAGGGTGTGATCTAGACCCAAATCAAAGTAGATGTTCATGTTGCCATGGTGACCTGTAGATACATTAACATAAGAGATAAATGGATGTTGAACGACGGGGATTTTTAAGATGAATTTGGCCGTTAAATAATAAAAAGACGATATTAAAATATCACTTTTTCTCAGGTTAATACTTTTTATTTTGGCTCCTGACTTCGACTGATGCAATGTTCGACAGCTCTGCTCTATTGGAGGTTTGGCCCCTTGTGTGAGGTCATGAGGTCAAAGATCGTCTAAAACTAACATTTCATTTTGTATTCATTGTATTTTACTGCTTTTAGATCAGAATTAAAAAAAGAAAAGTTATATTTCATAATATTTTTAGCTTTTCAAGCTATATTTTATAAACTTTATTTTTGTAACTTCAGCGTTTTTTTGTTTTCCATCTTTCATTCCTTTATTTGAGTTTCTATATTTAATAGGATTAAGGATAACATTTAATTTCGATTTTTATCATCTCTTTTTGGTTGTAAAAAAATAACTTTTTTAAATTATCTTCGTACTCGCTAGCTTGGCTAGTTGCTAGTTTTTAAAAGGAAATCTTATTAATTTTGGATTTAACACTAAATAAACAAACTATTACTTAATGTAATCTAACATTTACTCAAGATTTATGTTAAAGATTACGTTTATTTTTGTTTTCTAGTTCAAATATGTATAACATAAATTTAGGATTTAAAAAGTATGTAACTTATATGTATTTGCTAGCTTAGCTTTAGACGCTAGCGATGCTATCATTGTGCTACACGATACTACCAGTCGTTCTAAAGGGATTTATTTTTCTATTTTTGGTATTTGAAACTTAATTAAAAACATATATTATAATTTAGTTGAAATGAAAACATGCATTTTGATACTTTTTCCCTTTTTTTTTAAGTTTAAATACATCCAACAAATAAATAAATGAAGGTGCTTTTTTGAGACTAAGGAAATTCTGAGCACTCTTTTTTTGTGAGATCTTTTTTATTCAAAGAAAGTAACAAACAATTGCTTTTTCTTCTTTATTTTGCTAAGGGATGGGATATACAAATATAAATACTTTTAATATTAAAAATGTATAAATTAATTAGAGATCATTTTTGTAGAAAGAAAAAGTCAAATTTATCTAACTTTGAATCACATGTCTTGCAAATAAAGAGTCATATGTGAGTTTTAAATATCCATTCTTTAAAATAAACCAATTAAGTTGAATTTATGTTATATATTTGAGTATATTTAATTATATTTTGTTTTTTGGGGCACAAAAAAACACATTTTTCTCCAGTCATAGAAATATAAAATAACCTAAAGCCGTTTTTCTTTGCTCTTCACGCGACACTAACTTGACAAAAGGTCGCACACAGAGGTCGGATCACTTCAAAAAAAATCTTGTGATTAAAGCCAAAACCTCCGGGTGAAGGTGATCCAGCGAGTCCTTGACGGCTCCTGCTGGAGAAGAAGTCTCCGCAGGGAAGGGTTGTCGGGTTCGACGCCTCGGGGTAATCAGTCTGGAGCGACAGAAGATACGACGAGAAGACGTTGATTTTGTATTTGGTCGCAATCAGGATCAAAACCTGCTGTGGTTCTTTCTCACCACCTCGGTGTGTGTGTGTGTGTGTGTGCGTGTGTGTGTGTGTGTGTGTGTGTGTGTGTGTGTCAGGCTCCGCCGAAAGGGCATCGTCTCTGGACCATCTGTGCAGCCAGCACAGCCCCGGCCTCAGGGGGCCCAGGAGCCGCTACGCCAAGAGCCGGAGAGACGGCGACGGCGAGGAAGGGCCGATGTCTCCGGGCGAAGAGGAAGGCGGCGGCTACGGTGCCTTCACGCTGCCCTGCAGGCGCTCGCACTGCCTGTCGGAGGGTCTGACCGGACTCGGCGTCACGCCGGCACCTCATCCGGTGTTCCAGGGGCGGAGAGCACAAACTACTCAGGTATATTTATGCGATACTATCATTGATGATACTACTGGTGTGTAATGGGGAGACTCTTGCGATACGATACGACATATCGTGATACTGTAGTAACAAGGATATATTTGTAGTATTCTGGAGTACTTGACTCTGGCGTTGTAGTATTTACAGACCACATGACTCTTGACAAAGTTGTTTTCAAACCAAAATATGTCCAAACATCAGATTTAAAAGCTGCTGGAGTTGAATGTATCCTCTCGTCCTCAGTCATTACGTGGATATAACTGGATTTCATTGTCACTTTAGCTTCAGAGAACGTTTAATCGCAACAAAAATATGAACAAACACTGGAATATTTTCATGTGAATTGTAAATAAAAGCAAAAAGAATCAAAAACTTAATTGAAAGATAAACTATAAAATAACATAAAATAAAATACGATTTGAAAGCCAAATATATATATATATATATACTATATACTATATACTATATTTCTTTTATTAAGAAATCAATAAATTCCTTTTTATTACTTAAACAGTATCATGAAAAAAATATTGTGATATTTAAGTGTATATTGCGATTGTATTTTTATACTGTTATAACAAAGATAAATTTGTAGTATTTTCGAGTACTTGACTCTGGCGTTGTAGTATTTACAGACCACATGACTCTTGACAAAGTTGTTTTCAAACCAAAATATGTCCAAACATCAGATTTAAAAGCTGCTGGAGTTGAATGTATCCTCTCGTCCTCAGTCATTACGTGGATATAACTGGATTTCATTGTTACTTTAGCTTCAGAGAACGTTTAATCGCAACAAAAATATGAACAAACACTGGAATATTTTCATGTGAATTGTAAATAAAACCAAAAAGAATCAAAAACCTAATTGAAAGATAAACTATAAAAGAACATAAAATAAAATACGATTTGAAAGCCAAATATATATACAGTATATATATACATTTATAAAAAAAGTTTTATTAAGAAATCAATAAATTCCTTTTTATTACTTAAACAGTATCATGAAAAAAATATTGTGATATTTAAGTGTATATTGCGATTGTATTTTTATACTGTTATAACAAAGATAAATTTGTAGTATTTTCGAGTACTTGACTCTGGTGTTGTAGTATTTACAGACCACATGACTCTTGACAAAGTTGTTTTCAAACCAAAATATGTCCAAACATCAGATTTAAAAGCTGCTGGAGTTGAATGTATCCTCTCGTCCTCAGTCATTACGTGGATATAACTGGATTTCATTGTTACTTTAGCTTCAGAGAACGTTTAATCACAAAAAAAATATGAATAAACACTGGAATATTTTCATGTGAATTGTAAATAAAAGCAAAAAGAATCAAAAACTTAATTGAAAGATAAACTATAAAATAACATAAAATAAAATACGATTTGAAAGCCAAATATATATATATATATACTATATACTATATTTCTTTTATTAAGAAATCAATAAATTCCTTTTTATTACTTAAACAGTATCATGAAAAAAATATTGTGATATTTAAGTGTATATTGCGATTGTATTTTTATACTGTTATAACAAAGATAAATTTGTAGTATTTTCGAGTACTTGACTCTGGCGTTGTAGTATTTACAGACCACATGACTCTTGACAAAGTTGTTTTCAAACCAAAATATGTCCAAACATCAGATTTAAAAGCTGCTGGAGTTGAATGTATCCTCTCGTCCTCAGTCATTACGTGGATATAACTGGATTTCATTGTTACTTTAGCTTCAGAGAAAGTTTAATCGCAACAAAAATATGAACAAACACTGGAATATTTTCATGTGAATTGTAAATAAAAGCAAAAAGAATCAAAAACTTAATTGAAAGATAAACTATAAAATAACATAAAATAAAATACGATTTGAAAGCCAAATATATATATATATATATATATATATATATATATACTATATACTGTATACTATACTATATTCTATATACTATATTTCTTTTATTAAGAAATCAATAAATTCCTTTTTATTACTTAAACAGTATCATGAAAAAAATATTGTGATATTTAAGTGTATATTGCGATTTTATTTTTATACTGATATAACAAAGATAAATTTGTAGTATTTTCGAGTACTTGACTCTGGTGTTGTAGAATTTACAGACCACATGACTCTTGACGAAGTCGTAACTGCTTTCATTTGTTTTCAAACCAAAATATGTCCAAATATCAGCTTTGAAAGCTGCTGCTGTATCCTCTCGTCCTCAGTCATCGCCAAGACTGACAGAATTCATTGTCATTTGGCGGCAACATTTTAATTTCAACACAAACATCAACAAACGCTGTGAATATTTGCATGTAAATTGATAATGTTTTAGTTATTATATTTTATACACACTTTATTTGCTGGAGTCACCGTATCCTCTCGTCCTCAGTCATTACCGGGAAATCATTCTAGCGGGAGGACGTTTAATTGCAACACAAAAATTAACAAAATCTTTGAATATTTGTATATCATACAAAATTAAATTATTATTTTGAAAGTAAAAGCACTTTATTAAAGTATAAACCATAAAAGAACTATAATTAAAAAATAAAATAGGATTTGAAGGCAAAAAACAAAGCATTATTATAGAATAATCTTAAAAAATCAATACAGTATCGCAGGAAAAACATTGGGATATTTAAGCGTATCGATATATTCTAGAGATTACAGTGATTTCAAGTCACATAAGGAAAGAAGAAAAACAGGTTCGCTGACAAATGAAATAAACATGTTTGAAAAAACTACAAATAAATATATTTATTGAGGTCAACAAAGTCACATGAACGTGTAAGAAGCCCTAGAGCGAGACAAAGGTTCTACACTTGTGTAATATTCATGTGTCATTGTAAAGAACGTGAGCGAAAAACAGAGAAAAATATTCTCTTAACTCGCTTCCATGGCACCACAAGCACCCTTGGATCCCACCAGTTCCCTGAGTGCGTATTATAAATTCATCGTCCGCCCGCCTGAGTAAAAATAGACGGAAAAGATAAAAACAAAGAGAAACACGTTGAGAGCAGCACTCAGAGATGCATCCATAAGACGGTGAGAAGTTTATATAACGCAGTGATTCAAAGTACTCGTCAGCAGCAGCAGGAAAAACACAATTGAAAGACATGAAAGTTACAAAAGAGATTGAGATTCGATTAAAAAACGAGCGGTAATCGGGTTTGGATTCACTGTATCAATCCGATTGAATATTTTAAAACCTATATTTTGATTTGAAAATCACTCACAGCCAGTACTTTTACAATCTGTGCATCATCTACAACAGCAAAAGTATATCTGCGTATCATCTGCATATTATTGAACAGATGAGTTATGCCTATAGACTAAGAAAAAATACAATTTTGACAGTTTAACTTACAATACATATATGTTTTTTGATATTTAAAAATTATATAAATGTTTAATTTAAAGAGTTCAATCATGAAATCTCTTTAAAATAGACACCAAACTAAACCACGAACATTGTAAGCTCAAATTCCCGTAGAAGGAAAAAAACCGCTTTGAAAAATTGCCAAAAAATAACCGAAATTTGTACTGAATATTCACTTAAAATAAACATTCAAGGAATAATGTAAGTAAGTAAGTAATTGTTTTTAAAGACTTTTCTCAGACCAGGGTCACAAAGCGCTTTAACAATCAAAAACAATACACAGTTAAAATATATACTTTAAAAGATAAAGACAACATAGAGACAAACACAACAGCAACAAGAAAATTAAGAAAACTAACAAATAAAGATGTCTTGAGATGTTTCTTGAAGGAGTCAGTAGATCATCAAACACAGATGTTTCTTGAAGGAGTCAGTAGATCATCAAACACAGATGTTTCTTGAAGGAGTCAGTAGATCATCAAACACAGATGTTTCTTGAAGGAGTCAGTAGATCATCAAACACAGATGTTTCTTGAAGGAGTCAGTAGATCATCAAACACAGATGTTTCTTGAAGGAGTCAGTAGATCATCAAACACAGATGTTTCTTGAAGGAGTCAGTAGATCATCAAACACAGATGTTTCTTGAAGGAGTCAGTAGATCATCAAACACAGATGTTTCTTGAAGGAGTCAGTAGATCATCAAACACAGATGTTACTTGAAGGAGTCAGTAGATCATCAAACACAGATGTTTCTTGAAGGAGTCAGTAGATCATCAAACACAGTTGTTTCTTGAAGGAGTCAGTAGATCATCAAACACAGATGTTTCTTGAAGGAGTCAGTAGATCATCAAACACAGAGATGGTTCCAAAGCTTTGGAGCAACAGTCTGGAAGGATTTCTCTCCTCTGGTCCTGAACCGTTTTCAGGAACCATCAGTAGATTCTGATCCACAGACCTCAGAGCCCGAGCTGGGGTGTAAGTCTGGATCAGAATCTACTGATGGAAGGTCTGACCATGAATAGATCAGAAAGTAAGAACCAGAATTTTAAAATAATCCTGAAAGAAACTGGCAGAAAGTGAAGAATTTTAAGGATCGGAGAAATGTGAGTTCTTCTACTAGAGCGGCTCAGAATTCTCCCTGCAGAGTTTTCTATTAACTTTTGTATTGAGCCTTGGCAGAGGTATGTGCCGTACCAGTGCTCTCCAAGTTAAAGGTCTTCTCTCTCGCCGTGACAGGACATCTCCGGTGTTTTGGGCGAGGGAAGCGAATACGGCGACAGCGGCATCGACGGCGTGGCGGCGGAGATGGACGGCGACGGCGAGCTGTTCTCCCGCCGCTGCAAGGCCATGTCGGCCTCCTTCTCCGTGTACTCGGCCACCGAGAGCCTCCTCTTCAACGGCAGCGACAGCGGCAGCAGCAGCGCCGGCGGCGGCGACGCCAGGGCGGCGGAGGGAGGAAGGGGAGGAGTCTACGAGAACTTTCGCAAAGAGCTGGACAATCAAAACTGGGTTCGTCTGGTTCCTGTGCTACGTTTTAAATATTTTTCTGTGTGACGTTGACAAAGTTTTTTGTATTTCAGACTCACAAGGGCCGAGACTGCGCCGAGGAGTCGGCCGTGAGCGACGAGCGCAGCAGTGGAACCCTCAGCTGTGCGTTTCCTTCCGACGCGTTGCTGGGATGCACGCAAGGAACGGTCAGGAAAGCAGGAGCTCTGGCCGTGAAGAACTTTTTAGTTCATAAGAAAAACAAGAAGGTGGAACCTGCAACCAAACGCAAATGGAAGCACTATTGGGTCTCACTGAAAGGTGATTTATACTGTAGTAACAAGTACATATGTGTAGTATTGTCCAGTACTTGACTCTGGTGTTGTGATAGTGTAGTAACAAGTATATATGTGTAGTTTTGTCGAGTACTTGACTCTGGTGTTGTAATAGTGTAGGAACAAGTATACATGTGTATTATAGTGGAGTACTTTACTCTAGTGTTCTGATTGTGTAGTAACAAGTATATATGTGTAGTATTGTCCAGTACTTGACTCTGGTGTTGTAGTATTT
The DNA here is from genome assembly GCF_982586985.1 of Callionymus lyra. Classification (NCBI taxonomy): domain Eukaryota; kingdom Metazoa; phylum Chordata; class Actinopteri; order Syngnathiformes; family Callionymidae; genus Callionymus; species Callionymus lyra. The sequence continues at coordinate 7,099,142 of NC_141831.1, forward strand.
ACAGACCACATGACTCTTGACGAAGTCGTAACTGCTTTCATTTGTTTTCAAACCAAAATATGTCCAAACATCAGCTTTAAAGGCTGCTGGACTCACTGTATCCTCTAGTCCTCAGTCATCGCAGGGATTTCCTGGTGACTATAGCTGCGGAGGACGTAATGACTGTCGTTATTTAGAGGCTGGGTGTTTCATTTCTACACAAAAATTAACAAAAGCTGTCAATATTAGCATGTTTATTGTACCTTTTGACAGTTAAATTTGACACAAATCATAAAATAAATATGATAAAGTAAAAATATTTTTTAAAGCCAAAAAATAAATATAAAATCTATACAGCTTTATTAAATATTGAGACATTATCCTGTATCAATATTTTATTAAATAGCTATTTGCCTGGATCGTGCAGGATGTTTATTGATACTTCAATGTCGGATCGTAATGATTGCTGCCATCTAGCGGCCGGAAGTTTAATTGCAACACATAAATGAACAAACACCGTAAATGTTTGCATGTTAATTGTAAATCTATTTTTTTTATTTTTTTTTATTCCCTAAATTAGATATAAACCATGTTAAAAAAATATGATTCAAATATATATATTTATATATATATTTTGACATGGTATTGTGTATTGTATTGTAAGTCAATTTGATATTTTCTTACAGAAAATTATTGTTATTTTAATACAAACTTTATTGAAATATAAACCATAAAATTACTATGAAACAAATAATATCTGATTTGAAAGCAAATTTAAATATAGATACAGTTTTGTGAAAAAAAAACCCTGATATTTAAGTGTATCAATATTTTCTTACACTGCTGACCAAACATCCAAAAACACTTAAAATCACTCATGTGACCAAACAAACTTACTGCCATCAATTATGGAGACGACAGCGTCGACAGCTGTTATTACTGAGCGACACATGAGATCCAAAGATCATCCTGTCAGTCGTGATGCGTTCACTGACCTCCGTGATCACCTTTACTCTCCTTCGTCTTCATGTGTTTTTTTCACGTCCGTCCTCGTCACCATTTAATGTCAAATCTGCAGCCTCGTCCGACTCCATCCCATCCCTTGAAAATGTGCTCCATCCAACATTTGCAAAATGAATTGATGTGACGGCGGATTTTTCACCTTTTTTTTTCTTTTTCTTGTCAAGTCGCCATCAAAAACTATAAATGTTCCAAATTAAACATTGAGCACTGAGCCGTTGCATACCTCTGCATAGGAGCGGAATTTCACTTGATTTTATTATAAAAAACAACTATCACAGCAATCAAACAACTTTTATTATTGAAGAATTAGCTTGTAGCATGTTAGCTTGGTAGCATTCTGAGTTCTACAGCGCTATCGTTTCTGCTAATCGAACAATAACACAAAACAAAATTGCAATATTTTAATTAAATAGATATTTGCAGAGATCTCGCAGGATTTTTATTGATACTTTAGCTTTGGATCGTAATGACTGCTGCCATCTAGCGACCGGAAGTAAAATTGCAACACAAAAATGAACAAACACCGTAAATATTTGCATGTTTATTGTAATATTTGAATCAAAACAATTTTAAAAACAAAAGATAAGACATTATTTATCATTAAAATCACGTTAAAGTTGATTCAATGGGATTTATGAAGCTTGGTTTCTGTTGTTTATTTTTGATAGCTCTTAGCTAAGCTAGGCATACTGGTGAGTAACAGAATGAATTTTCTTAAGTCCAGTTGGAACTACCAAACTATATTAAAATGTTTTAAAATCTTCTTTTAACTATCATAAAGATTCCCTCAAAGTTTTGTTAAAATATGTTTCTCCGTTTTTTTTTGTTATTTCGCTAAGAGACAGACTTTAACATAGCTATAGCTAAATAGCTAAATAGCTAATAGCTAAAAACGTTTACTAACATTATCTTATATAACATATCCTGACATTTTTTAACCTTTTTATGTTTTAGAGAGACTGAAATTAATACTTACGGTGAATATAAGATAATATTTGTGGTAATATTTGGTTATTTTTGAGCAACTATATTGATTTAACAACATTAAGATTCAGTGTTAATGTTTCGCTGATGTCTAATAGTGTAATTTCTTCTTGTTTTGATTCTCATCCTAATCTTGATATTTCCCAGGCTGCACTCTGTTCCTGTACGAGTCGGACGGTCGCTCGGGCATCGACCACAACAGCGTTCCTAAGCACGCGCTCTGGGTGGAGAACAGCATCGTTCAGGCCGTTCCCGAACATCCCAAGAAAGATTTCGTTTTCTGCCTCAGCAACTCGGTCGGAGACGCTTTCCTTTTCCAGGTATGTTGTGACACTAACCTGTACTAACCATGTGCTTTTTTTTTTAACGCACAAATTGTTACACAAAATAAGGAGCAATAAGTCTCGCCTGTAGCCATGAGTGCAGATAGAGAGTCACTGATTTTCGTGGTGGGGAGGATTGAATGATTTAATTAAACATTTAAAATGTTTAAACTTTTGTTGTTAAGCATTGATTTTGGATTTTTTTTTTATATATATATATTTTCAAAAATAAATATATTTTTACACATGTAGTTGGAGATTCTAATTCCAATAGTTCAAAAATGCATGTTCAATATAATATAATATAATATAAATAATAGTTCAATTATTTTAAATTGATTCAAAACGGCTACGAACTGAAAAATATTGAATTTAGAAAATTAGTTTTTGAATTGCACTTTTTTTCACATATAGTTTAATATTCTAATCCCAATAATTCATTTTTTTTATTTTATATATTCAATATTTTTAAATTTGTGGCTTTTAAATTCAATATAAAAACTTCTTCATAATAGTTTCAATTTTTTTCACATTGAATTCCAAAGGCTATGAAGTAAAAAATATTGAATTTTGAAAATGTGTTTTTGAATTGGACTTTATACACGTAGAGTTCGATATTCTAATTCCAATGATTAAGACAAAAAAATTCTAAATTAAATTTGTATTTATTTCATAACCTTTTTGAATTTCAATATAAAGATGTTGAGTTAATAATGCAGAATCGAATGAATTTTATTTATACATAGAGTCTAATATTCTTCTTCCAAGAATTCCAAAACAAATATTTCTTGATATATAGGCTTTTAAATTCAATATAAAATTGTTGGTATAATTGTGCCAAAATGAATGATGATTTTTTAAAATTTAAATTCTGTAGTTTTTTTTTATTTTTTTTATTTCATAGCCTAAATTCGATATAAAAAGGTTGGTAGAATACTGTTAATGATTTGTATATAATGCCAATATATATATAAAAAAAACAACTCAATAGTATTTAATTCATCGCCTTTTAAACATGAAGTAATATTGTTATAATAGTGCCAACAATTTCATACTGAATTAAAAAATCTACAAATGAAAAAATATTGAAGTTATTAAGTGTATTTTTGAATGAATGGAGTTAAAATATCAAACTCTATGTGTAAAAACTTTTTTTTTTCGTGAATTATTCCAACAACACAAAAACAAATTCAACCTTTTAATATACAAATTACTGAATTAAATTACTAAATAAATTCCAAATTTCACATACAACAATAATAATAATAACAACAATAATAATAATAATAATAATAATAATAATAATAATAATAATAATAATAATAATAACAATAATAATAATAATAATAATAATAATAACAATAATAATAATAATAATGATAATGATAATAATAACGATAATAATAATAATAATAACAACAATAATAATAATGACAATAATAATAATAATAATAATAATAATAATAACAACAATAATAACAACAATAATAATAATAATAATAATAATAATAATAATAATAACAACAACAATAATAATAATAATAATAATAATAATAAAAATAATAATAATAACAATAATAATAACAACAGTAATAATAATAATAACAACAATAATAATAATAACAATAATAATAATAATAATAATAATAATAATAATAATAATAATAATAATAATAATAATAATAATAATAATAATAATAATAATTTAAAATTTCCACTCTACAATATGATGATGTACTTCCATGCAGTCGTCACATGCATGTGCACACGTGCACTAATGAGTTCAAACCAGGATCAATGGTTCTCGTCAGGATCCACGAGATAAAGAGTCAGTGATTTCCTCGAGGACTCACGTGTCAACGTGTTCGTTTCCTGACGTGTCTAAAGGCCAGACGGCCATCTTGCTATTGTTACCATGTGACTCACGTCTTCATTCATCTTCGTCTCCTGACATTTCCATCAACACCAGACGTCATCTTCCTCCCCTCGGAGGTCACTAATCACTCCTTCTGATCGCCAGACGTCGGGGCAGACGGAGCTGGAGAACTGGATCACCGCCATCCACTCGGCGTGCGCGGCGGCGCTAGCTCGCCAGCACCACCGCGAGGACACGCTGAGGCTGCTGCGCACCGAGGTCCGCAAGCTGGAGCAGAAGATCGACATGGACGAGAAGATGAAGAAGATGGGAGACATGCAGCTGTCCACCGTCACCGACGCCAAGAAGAGGAAGACCATCCTGGAGCAGGTGCGTCACCTGAGGATCGAGAGGTTCTCCTGAAGTCACGTCTGAGTTCCTGACTCCGTCAGTAGAACCTTCCTAAGAAGTTTACTTTTGATTCATCAGAAGTAAACTTGTGACGACATGACCAGGTGAACGTTCACGTGAATGACCTTGACCTCAAGGTCAGGTTCAATGGGAAGTTGATTCTGGTTCCACGTGTATGGATTGGTCGCTGACGGGTCACAGTGATTGACAGATTGATTGACAGATTGATTGACAGGATTTATTCTATACATTCGTGTCCACATGAGAGAAGCTGGTGAGTCAAGAATGGGTCACATGTTCACGAGCCTGGATTTGGACGACTGTGATTGGCTGATACACTAAAATAAGCTCTGAATAATAAACAAACTAAAATGATGTAAATTAAGCTATAAGAAATAACTGAGTGTAAATGTTTTATTACTAGATTAAATTGGTTTATTCAACATTTATTACGACTTTAATCTCATGATACATTTTTATAATAAATGTAATGTTTAATCTGGTCACAAATGTAATGTATACAACTTCAATATCGTAATAAATGCAATATTTAATATCGTAGTACATGTAATATTTAATCTCAGAATAGATGTAATATAAGAAAATAATCTCCTAACAAATGTTGTATGTGATTTTAATCTGGTAATAATTGTAATATACGACTTTAATCTCATAAAAATGCAATATTTGAACTCTTAATAATGTTATATTCTACTTAAATCTCGTAATAAATGACTTTAATATCGTAATAAATGTAATGTAATTTTTGATTTTAATCTTGTGATAAATGTTATATATGACTATAATCTCATATTAAATGCAATATCTAATATTGTAAAAAATTAAACATCTGACTTTAGCCTCATAATAAATGACTTTAATATCATAATAAGTGTAATATTTAATATCGTAATACATGTAATATTTAATCTCAAAATAGATGTAATATAAAACAATAATCTCCTAATAAATGTTATATCTCCTAATAAATGTTATATACAATTTTAATCTGGTAATAACTGTAATATACGACTTTAATCTCGTAAAAAATGCAATATTTAATCCCGCAATAATATTATATTCTACTTAAATCTCGTAATAAATGTAATAAGTGACTTTAATATCGTAATAAATGTAATGTAATGTATGATTTTAATCTTGTGATAAATGTTATATATGACTATAATCTAATATTAAATTCAATATCTAATATTGTAATAAATGTAATATACGATTTAAGCCTCATAATAAATGACTTTAATATCGTAATAAATGTAATATCCGACTTTAATCTTGAAATAAATCTTATGTATGATTTTAATCTCGTATTAAATGTAAAATACGACTTCAATCTTGTGATAAATGTAACGTACGACTTTAATGTCGTTAAAAAATGTAATAAATGACTTTATTCTCGTAATAAATGTTATATTTAATCTTAAATTAATACAATTTTACAATAAAAAAAATGTTTGTGATTAAAGTAAAATTTTAAAATTAGTAATAAATGTAATTTATTCTACTTTAAGCTCTTAATAAATGTAATATTTACGACTTTCATCTCCTAAAAAGTTTAGCATCTAATGTTGTGATAAACGTAATATATACGACTTTACTCTTGCAATAACAAATAAACAAACTTTGAGTGGACCTAATACTATTTTAATGACATTTAAAAAAACATTTTAATACTTTTATTAACTAACTTTATTTTATATTTGCCAAAACATTCTTACGTTGAGATCAAACTATGAAAGAATTATTTAACAAATAAAATAAGGAAAAATAAAGGGAAAATGTTGAAAATTATGTTGTAAATCAAAAGTGAAATGATTTTCACAGCAGCTCTAAACACACACACTAGTGTGTACTAGTGTGTACTAGTGTGTACCAGTGTGTACTAGTGTGTACTAGTGTGTACTAGTGTGTACCAGTGTGTACTAGTGTCATGATGTGAGTGTTTCAACCTCCCACGGCTCGTCCTGTGATCCACGGAACACGAGCCCAGCGGGTCGGCGACGGCGCTCGTGATTCATCTCCGTGGACATCAAACCAAATGTTCTCCTCCTCCTCCTCCTCCTAGATCTTCCTGTGGGAGCAGAACCTGGAGCGCTTCCACATGGACCTGTTCCGCTGCCGCTGCTACCTGGCCAGCCTCCAGGGCGGGGAGCCCCCCAACCCCAAGCGCCTGCTGGGCTTCGCCTCCCGTCCCACCAAACTGGTGATGGGACGCCTGGGGATCTTCTCCGTCTCGTCCTTCCACGCACTGGTACGACCTCTTCCTCAAGGTCACGTGCACACGTCTGCGCTTGTGCGCACGTGTTGGACTCTCTGTGGCTGAACTTCTAAGGTGTTGTCTCTCGACACGACAGGAACATGAGTCACTTCTGCATGAATCATGTTAACTTGCGTCTGAGTTGATTCATAATTCAAATATGGAACAAAATGTTGCATAATAGTCGTCATGGTTACGACAAATATAGGTAGGTAGGTAAAACTTTATTGATTGATCTTTATTGAAATTGTTTTTTACCAATAGCCAGCAATTTTTCATAAACAATAAAAAATAATACATAAAAAATAGGAAGAAGAACATAAAGAGGAAGAACAGTCGAAGAATACAGTCGATAATACTTGTTTGATAATTAATACATTTATTGTTAATATGTAGATATAGACATATTATATTCTGTGACTGTAAAATAAAAATTAAAAAGTAAGTTAAAAAATTCAGCAAAAAAATAAACCCAAATATTGCAATATTCATTAAAATATATATATATATATTCATATTCATACATATTAAAAGTATGGAAGTATTCATCAGAATATTAAACTGCATTTTCAGGCATTTATTTTTATTTTAATAATTACATTTTAATTATTTACTTGAATAATTTGTACATTGAGAGGTTTCATTTATTATTATTTTTAATAATTATTGAATCATTGAATTCATACATTTTTAATAACAATCGGTGAATTTGTTTTTGTCGTTGTTATACCAATAGTTTTTCATATTGAATTTAAAACGGTACGAATCGAGAAATATATTGAATTTAGGAAATTTATGTTTGAATTATTCTAATTAGAATATTAAGGTCTATTTGTTAAACAAATAATATATATATTTTGAATATATGTACTGTATATATATATATAAAATTCAATTGTAAAAATAAAAAATAAATCAACTTTTAATTTAAAAAATGGTTGAATTTAAGTATTTATTAAAACAAACTCAAACTTTCCATATAGAGATTACTATTATATTATTTGACACATTTCTTTAAAGGGAAAAAGTACAAAAAGAAAGATACATTTAGAATTAACACAATAATAAGTACACAATAAAATGTCGAGCTCGCCGACGCATTTTCTACATGTACTTTTCAACGCATGCTCAGCGTTTTCATAAGTACCTACCCCTCCTTTACTGACCACTGGAAATATTTCGCTTCAGATTATTGTTATCATATTTAAAATCTACTTTATATTCTCTCATTTTTTCTTTGACAGATTTGATACATTTTTTTTGGTTTAATTTTTAATGAATTTCCACATTATTTTTTATTTTAGAAAATCTTTCCATTTAACTTTATAATCAAAGCTTTGTTTGTGTTATAATCTTTATTTATGTAAGTAAATTTGATTCTTATGCAGATTTATTTTTTCTAGCATCAAATTTAGACTTTGCAGTCACATAATTTATGAATAAATTAAGTGTTAGATTATACTTGCACTGAAACTGAAAATTTTAGACGACCATAAAAACAAACAATGTCAAGGTGTTCGAGTTCAAGTGTGATTTCGGTAAAAGTTCTTTCTCGACTCGTATTGTTGTGTTTTTACAACAAAAAAATTCTGCAAATTCTTTCGTTTATTCTTCACATTCTGTTCTGCGCTCACAACAGACAACATGACTTTGTGTTTTTGTTCTTTTCTAACGTCTGTCAAGGCTGGAGGCGGAAAAAAAACCACAACAAGTTGTTTTGTTACAAGTTGAATCTGCGATGCTCAGAATAAGTGGGTCAAAGGTCGCCGGTGCTAACGCTGCCAAACATCTCCACAAAAAAAACTCGAGCGGTTTTGATACAACGAGGCCAAACACACATCAGGGATCGACGTGATTGGTCGATCGATACGGACTCTTTTAGAGACGCTGGCAACCCTGAGGCGCTTTTCCCACAATCCCCTCCTCCTTCATCCTCCTCTCTTCCCTTTGTCTGCTCTTTCTTCAACCTCTTCCTTTACTTGACGTTTAATTTAATATTGAACGTTAGTGTCATGAATGTATTATTTTAGCTCATTTTTATCGACAGTTTTTATGGTATTTAATTTTTTATTCTTTAATTATTAAATTAAATATTTTTACATTGAAAGGTTTAATTCGTTTCTATAGTTGAAAATTAAACCCTTTTTATATCAAAATTATATTGATTTAAAAATAAATAAATATATAAATTAATAAAAATGTGATTTTTAAAATTATTTTTACATATAGAGTTGGATAAGAGTTAGAAATAATAATTCCAATAATTAATAAATACATGATCTATTCACCTATCCATCCATCCATCCATCCATCCAATCATCCATCCATCCATCCATCCATCCATCCATCCATCCATCCATCCATCCATCCATCCATCCATCCATCCATCCATCCATCCATCCATCCATCCATCCATCCATCCAATCATCCATCCATCCATCCATCCATCCATCCATCCATCCATCCATCCATCCATCCATCCATCCATCCATCCATCCATCCATCCATCCATCCATCCATCCATCCAATCATCCATCCATCCATCCATCCATCCATCCATCCATCCATCCATCCATCCATCATCCATCCATCCATCCATCCATCCAATCATCCATCCATCCATCCATCCATCCATCCATCCATCCATCCATCCATCCATCCATCCATCCATCCATCCATCCATCCATCCATCCATCCATCCATCCATCCATCCATCCATCCATCCATCCATCCATCCATCCATCCATCCATCCAATCATGAAAGTTTGATCAAGTAGCTCGATGCTCTATTGCTAATGTCTGGAGGCTCTGTTATAGCAACATTTTTATATTGAATCTAAAAGACTATACATTAAAAAATATAGAATTTTTAACATGTATTTTCGAATTTTTGGAATTAATATAGAAAATATTGAATTAATTTATTGAAACAAGTGTTGAATTCTTTAAAAAAAAACAAGAAAATTTCGATAAAAATGTAATATTAATAAGTCGATATTCTTATATTCTTCCATGTTAAAATGTCAAAATGCATCTGCACTTCTGTGAAAACGTGATTTTGTCTCTAAATTCTTTGAACGGTAGGTTTTATTAGAAGCTTCTCGTGAGAGTCTGACCGACATAACATGACGTGTCTCTGCTTCATAAGCGCTGAGTGCTGGAGAAACTCCCACGAGTTCAGTGGCTGCCACTCGCTGCCACGGCCCATGAGCATCACGTCGTGCACGTTATAAAAAAGCATCTCGTTGAGTCTAACATGCTAACGTTAGCGACGTCCGAATTAACCCAGAAACGCCAACGATCGTCTCGCATAACCACGGTTCTATGTCGGTCCAGGTCGCCGCCCGGAACGAGGCCAACGTCAAGAGGAGGAACCAGGCCATGCCTCGGACCTTCAGCAAGCGCCGGAGCCGCTTCTCCTCCCTGTGGGGTCTGGACACCACGTCCAAGAGGAAGTCCAAGTGTCACCCGTCAATCAACCAGGTCAGGAAGTACATTAGTGTCATTAGAATGTAACGTTAGAATGTAAAATGTTTTTAAATTTATATATACAAATGTTCAATTTCTTATTATAACTGAATTTAATAATTAGATTATTGACATTATGCTTTCTTTTTAAATAATTGATTTTAAAAACTTAATATTTTCAAAATAAAATGTATTTCTTACACAAGAAATGACATTTACATCACAAGTTTACAAATATATTTTTTTATTTTAATTCAATATTTTTTTTATTTTATTGCCTTTTAAAATTCTTATTTTAAACGAAGATTTTTGCATTGAATACAAAGGGCTGTGAATTAGAAAATATTGAAAGGTTTTTGGACTTATTGGAATTAAAATATCAAACTATACGTGTAAAAAAAAAAAATCATCGTTCTCAAAAATATGTTTTTATTACATTTTAAAATAAAATTCAACCTTTCAATATACAAATGATTAAATACATTTATTCCATAAAATACATTTTCAATATACAAATGATTAAATACAATTATTCCATAAAATACATTTTCAATATACAAATTATTAAAAAATATATTAAATGCTTAAAAAATGTATATAATTATTTTTTAAATCATTCACTTAAATAATTTATATATAAAAGGGTTGAATTTATTACTAATGAATAACTGAATTTATGTTTGAAAACAAAGAAAAAAATACTTTATTTAATACAATATTTTTTTCCTTTGTAGCCGTTTAAAAATAAACATTTTAACCAATTTTTTTATATTGAATTCAAAGTAAGTAAGTAAGTAAGTAAGTAATATTTATTTATATAGCGCTTTTCCAGACCAGGGTCACAAAGCGCTTAAACAATCAAAACAATATTCAAAAAAGTACATACTTTAAAGATCAAGATAATACTGAGAACAACACAGGAGTTCAATTAGAAAATACTGAATTGAGCAAAACGTTTTTTGACTGATTGGAATTAAAATATCAAACAATACGTGTAAAAAAAACAAAAAAACATCCTTCTCGAAAATATTTTCTCATTAAATTTAAAAATACAAATACAATAAAAGTTTAACCTTTCAATATACAAATGATTAAATTCAATTATGACATAAAAAATATTTTCAATATATGAATCAAACTAAATCAAATCGTTAAAAAAAAAGAAGAAAGTTTAATTGCAACACAAAAATGAACAAACACTTGAATATTTTCATATTAATTGTACATAAAAACAAACATATATGAAAATGAAAAAAAAGAAGTATATTCAGATAAAACATTTTAAAGGGTGATGTTATAATTCTTTCTAAAGCTTCTCAGGTGTTTAAACTGTGATTTCACGCAGGTGTTCGTCGAGGGGGCGGAGCCACAGAAATCACGCTCGGAGCAGACGTTTGAAGATTCAATCAGCGAGAAATCTGTGAGTCTTCTTCGGATCATTTTTAACAAACGCTATTTTTTTCTTATTATTAGATTCTCGTGTTCGCCTCGACTGATCGCAGGAAATGTCAGAAACAATATCTGCAGCGACCCGAGGCGACTCGTAACGAAAACCTTCTCTGGTTCGCTGTCGGCTCTTTGAGCGTCTGATCAATCTCTTGACAACGGGCTCGGTTCGACCCGGAGGCCAAACAACAAAACTGGATTTTCCGCTTCCTCTCACTTATCTTCGGGATCCTTACGGTGCCGTTTCCGAGGTTATTCCGGGGCAGAAGAAAATCCATGTTCTCTTCTGCATCCGCGAGCATCTTCCTCGCCTGGAGACGCTAATTTCATCTTCGCCCGAGTCCTCGTCCTGAACACATCCTTGATGCTGCCACACGGAAATACCATCCCATAATATGACACTTCCTTCATCCTCAAGTCAAACATGAAGGAAATATAATCACTTATTAAGGATAATTTATGTCACAAGATCTGCAAAAAGTTACACAATATTCCTCACTTTTAATCGTATTCTAACAGAAGCAATAACACAAAAGTAACAACATTCAATTAAACACTTGATATGTTCTCCCTGAGTTTCCCTGGGTTTACTCCGGTCGCTCCGGTTTCCTCCCACGGTTCAAAAATATACATTGATTGACGACCTGAAATTGTCTGTATTGGCCTTGAAATTATTATGAATAAATGATAAAGTTAAAAGTAAAGTATGAAATATTTTTGATGAAAAGCCTTTTTTTGCGTAAAATCCTCTTTATTTTATTTTTATTTTTGTGTAAGATCGAATAAGAACTGGACTTCTGAAGTCAATGCAGCATGTTCACAACATTTTAAAGAACATCTGTCCTCCTTTTAAGAGATGTTTATTCCTTATTTCAGGTAAATATATGCACATAAAGTATAGATCGTTTTTGTTGTTTTTAACACATAATACGATAAAGCAAATTGTAGTCATGAACAGAAAATAAACACAACTTAGGGTCTTTCTATACTCTGTGCTATCAATTTCAATTATACGTCTATGTTGTATATGTTGTCAAAAGCGATCGACAGTAGAGATGGGCTGGCTGGGCGGCAAAGCATTAGAGGAGCTGTTCAAGTCACCTTTACTGAGAGGGTTGTTGAGATGTGAGATGTGATTAGTTGGCTGGGCGGCAAAGCATTAGAGGAGCTTTTCAGGTCACCGTTATTGAGAGGGTTGTTGAGATGTGATTGGCTGGCTGGGCGGCAAAGCATTAGGGAAGCTGTTCAATTCACCGTTACTGGGAGGGTTGTTGAGGTGTAATTAGTTGGCTGGGCGGCAAAGCATTAGAGGAGTGGTTCAGGTCATCGTTACTGATAGGGTTGTTGAGATGTGATTGGCTGGCTGGGCGGCAAAGCATTAGGGAAGCTATTCAATTCACCGTTACTGGGAGGGTTGTTGAGGTGTAATTAGTTGGCTGGGCGGCAAAGCATTAGAGGAGTGGTTCAGGTCATCGTTACTGAGAGGGTTGTTGAGATGTGATTGGCTGGCTGGGTGGCAAAGCATGAAAGAAGTCGTTCATGTCTCCTTTACTGAGAGGGTTGTTGAGATGTGAGTTGTGATTAATTGGCTGGGCGGCAAAGCATTAGGGAAGCTGTTCATGTCACCATTACTGAGAGGGTTGTCGAAAGGGATGGCAACTCGTTGTCATGTTTCGAGTTCAAAGGAATCTTTATTTGAAAAGGTGGAAAATTAAATGGTCGATAGTTCGCAGATTTTCTGGGCTTGGATGCGTTGTTGTTTATTAAACTCCCTTTGAGGTAAAACGGTGCTAATGGCTCCATTAAAACTAGTGTAGTTTTCTCAGAAAGTGCTGTTTGAAAGGTCATTTTTCTTGAACACGACTCTAAGTTGTTGAAACGATTACGTCAGCAGAAGATAAAAGTGACGACTGCACACGGCTGCAGAACGACACGTATTAAATACTCTTATATAATACACAGCATGTATCAAACGCAGTTTCAAGAGTACACGCTGACTCTCAACCACACCCGCGGGTGAGAGCCGACGTGTCCATATTTCATGACCGCAGATGAAAGTGAAGACGAGCCTCGATCTGAGGAAGAGCCTCCATCTGAGGACGAGCCTCCATCTGAGGACGAGCCTCCATCTGAGGACGAGCCTCCATCTGAGGACGAGCCTCCATCTGAGGACGAGCCTCCATCTGAGGACGAGCCTCCATCTGAGGACGAGCCTCCATCTGAGGACGAGCCTCCATCTGAGGACGAGCCTCCATCTGAGGACGAGCCTCCATCTGAGGACGAGCCTCCATCTGAGGACGAGCCTCCATCTGAGGACGAGCCTCCATCTGAGGACGAGCCTCCATCTGAGGACGAGCCTCCGTCTGAAGGAGTCGACGGCGTGAACACAGTCCGACTGCGAAGCATCAGATTCTCTTCCACCCACGCGAACGTCTGCAGACGCGTCTCTGGATCCAGACGCCGAGAGGCGCTGGGTTGTGGGACGAGTCAGGTGAGACCCTCGGCTTCATCCCTGCAGCAAAGGCATCCTGGAGGAGGCAGGTGGGGAGACAGATGGTGGAGGTTCTGGGCTCCAGGGGGGGAGGAAGAAGTTCTGACCTCCTGGGTGTGTTGTTTAGTGTGTATTTTTATCCTTTTGTTTTCTTTTCGAGCAGATAAACGACTGTTTTCTAACTCAGCCGTCGGTTATTGACAATACTATGATACTCTGATGTGAGTAAAACTATAAGAACTGATCGTAATAACAACGTTTTTGATTAAAAAACACATTTAAATTAGTTTTTATTTTTGTAATTCATTTATTTTTTATATATGTAACATTTTGTTGCTTCTTTTATTCTGTCCTTTTTGTAAATACTCTTTGTAAGTAAATACTTTCAACAAACAATACTATACAATATTTACAAAGTAATATATGTTTATTTACTACTTTGAACTTATGGTCCGCATCTTTTTTTGACACTTTTTCCTAACTAAATTATTTTTTTTACTTATTTTTATTTATTTAAAATGTTTGAGAGATTTATCTGACTATTGGATTCTGTATTTATTTTTTTTATTATTATTTTTTCTTCTTTTCCGTGCTTTTATACAATATTTAATAAATAGAAAATTATATATAGAATGAGTAATTACAAAAATATAATATTATATACTGTATTTATATAATAATATAATTTAATATATATAAGATTGTTTTTACGTCATGGCATATTAACAGTGAAATCTTTTTAATTTGATCTTTTTGTTATTAGTTTCTGTATTTTAAACATCTTTATAAGTCTCTAAATTAATAGTATTTTAGAGCAAACCATCTGATAGTGTAGTTACAAGGATATATGTGTAGTATTGTCGAGTACTTGACTCTGGTGTTGTAGTATTTACAGACCACATAATTCTTGACAAAGTCGTAATTGCTTTCATTTCTTTTCAAACAAAAATACCTCCAAACATCAGCTTTAAAAGCTGCTGGAGTTACTGTATCCTCAGGTCCTCAGTTATCACCGAAATCTTGTAACTTCTAGCATTTCAAGTTTGTTAACCTAGATCTAAAATAGTTTTGCTGGGCCTAAATTTATTTTCCCAGAGTCCTATGAAGGTTTCCAAATATGTATATGTACGATCTAGTATCTGGCGATAATTATCACGATAAAAGGTCAACAATACAGTGTATTGTGGTACTGTAGTAGCAAGTATATATTTGTAGTATTGTGGAGTTCTTGACTCTGGTGTTGTAGTATTTACAGACCACATGACTCTTGACGAAGTCATAACTGCTTTCATTTGTTTTCAAACCAAAATATGTCCAAATATCAGCTTTAAAAGCTGCTGGGGTCACTGTATCCTCTCGTCCTCAGTCATCGCAAGGAGCTTGCTGCGAAGGACATGATAACTGCTGTAATCTAGTGGTCGGAAGTTTAATTGCAACACAAAAAAGAACAAACACTTTTTAATATTTTCATATAAATGGTAAATAAAAACAAACATTTATACTCACTTAATTGAAATATAAACCTTAAAAGAAGATGTTAAACACAAATAAATGTTTTGATATTTAAGTATTTGGACATTTTCTTTCATCATGAAGTGTAGGGTCAGGGTGAGCAGCTGGACGAGGACTTTGATGGAATGATGATTCCATTGGACTGGCAATGATTGAATAAAGGCAGTGAAAGTACAAACACAAACGCCGTCACCTGATAGCAGCAGATAAGATGTCAGACGCTGTGAGGTCCAGCAGACGGACGAGGGAAAGAAGAGGCCGATGGCACTGACAGATTGTCGGAGGTCATGGTGACGGGCTCAGAGGTCAAAGAATGTCCTCGTGAAGATCCAAGCGAACACACGCGTGTGAGCAGACACCACACTAGTTAAGAGCTGCTCAATAAATGACGTTGTAATCAGATCTTCATGGTATCATCTCCACCATCTGCTGAGCTCAGGACATGAAACTATTGTTTGTTTTTATCTTCCAGAAGGATAAATCTGCCTCGGAGAAGAGTCTTCCTCACCAGACCGTGGAGACCGAGATCTGGGTTCCGGAACATCTGACTCCATCCTGGGTTTGTCTCCCCAACAATCAGCCGGTCCTGGCCATCGTTCAGCCCGGAGAGACGGCGCCGGAGGTCCTGGGCTCCATATGTCAGGTGGGTCCCTCGGCTGCAGGAGCTTCCTTCATGTTGACATTTAGTTTCATTTGGATTCTCACGTTTCATTGTCATTGAGCTGCTTTGAATTCTTGACATTAAAACTGTTTGACATTAAAAATATTTAAAATGATGGGATGTATAAAGATTTCTGCATCAAATAGAAATAACTATTAGGAACAATTAATGAATAATGTTAATTAATGAATATATTTAACAGTTAAACATTAGATTGTTGAAAGGATGGATGGATGGATGGATGGATGGATGCATGGATGGATGGATGGATGGATGGATGGATGGATGGATGGATGGATGGATGGATGGATGGATGGATGGATGGATGATAGAATAGAATAGAAAGGCTTTATTCATCCCCAGAGGGGAAACACACTTTCACAACAGCGCAGTTGGAAGAAAATAAAGTGCAAGGAGAAAGAAATAGTACAAGAGATAATACAAAATAAAATAAAAACGATCTTAAAAATATACAAATTATTTACAAAATTAGAAATTGACACTATTAACAAAATAAAATAGAATAAAAAATAACATAAAATAGAAATAAAAAACGGAAAAAAAAATAAAATAAAAAGCACACAAGAAGAAAAACACGCTACGGATTAGCATCAGGATATTTAAAGTAGAGAGTTAAATATCCTGACACCAGTTGGGATGAAGGACCTTCTATAACGCTCCGTCCTGGATGTTTCCGGATGGATGGATGGATGGATGGATGGATGGATGGATGGATGGATGGATGGATGGATGGATGGATGGATGGATGGATGGATGAAACATATATAGATGGATGGAAAAATAAATAGATGGATCGATGTATGGAAACATATATAGATGGATGGATGGATGGATGGATGGATTAAACATAATTAGATGGATGGAAACATAGATAGATGGATGGATGTATGGTAACATCGATAGATGGATGGATGTATGGAAACATAGATAGATTGATGGAAACATAAATAGATGGATGGATGTATGGAAACATAGATAGATTGATGGAAACATAGATAGATGGATGGAAACATAAATAGAGGGATGAATGTATGGAAACATGAATAGAGGGATGGATGTATGGAAACATAGATAGATGTATGGAAACATAAATAGATGGATGTATGGAAACATAGATAGATGTATGGAAACATAAATAAATGGATGTATGGAAACATAAATAGATGGATGGATGTATGGAAACATAGATAGATGTATGGAAACATAAATAGATGGACGTATGGAAACATAGATAGATGGATGGAAACATAAATAGAGGGATGAATGTATGGAAACATAAATAGAGGGATGGATGTATGGAAACATAGATAGATGTATGGAAACATAAATAGATGCATGTATGGAAACATAGATAGATGTATGGAAACATAAATAGATGGATGTATGGAAACATAGATAGATGTATGGAAACATAAATAGATGGATGTATGGAAACATAGATAGATGTATGGAAACATAAATAGATGGATGTATGGAAACATAGATAGATGTATGGAAACATAAATAGATGGACGTATGGAAACATAGATAGATGGATGGAAACATAAATAGAGGGATGAATGTATGGAAACATAAATAGAGGGATGGATGTATGGAAACATAGATAGATGTATGGAAACATAAATAGATGCATGTATGGAAACATAGATAGATGTATGGAAACATAAATAGATGGATGTATGGAAACATAGATAGATGTATGGAAACATAAATAAATGAATGTATGGAAACATAAATAGATGGATGGATGTATGGAAACATAGATAGATGTATGGAAACATAAATAAATGAATGTATGGAAACATAAATAGATGGATGGATGTATGGAAACATAGATAGATGTATGGAAACATAAATAGATGGATGTATGGAAACATAGATAGATGTATGGAAACATAAATAGATGGATGTATGGAAACATAGATAGATGTATGGAAACATAAATAAATGGATGTATGGAAACATAGATAGATGGATGTATGGAAACATAGATAGATGTATGGAAACATAAATAGATGGATGTATGGAAACATAGATAGATGTATGGAAACATAAATAGATGGATGGATGTATGGAAACATGGATGGATGTATGGAAACATAGATAGATGTATGGAAACATAAATAGATGGATGTATGGAAACATAGATAGATGGATGTATGGAAACATAGATAGATGTATGGAAACATAAATAGATGGATGTATGGAAACATAGATAGATGTATGGAAACATAAATAGATGAATGGATGTATGGAAACATGGATGGATGTATGGAAACATAGATAGATGTATGGAAACATAAATAGATGGATGGATGTATGGAAACATGGATGGATGTATGGAAACATAGATATATGTATGGAAACATAAATAGATGGATGTATGGAAACATAGATAGATTGATGGAAACATAAATAGATGGATGGATGTATGGAAACGTGGATGGATGTATGGAAACATAAATAGATGGATGTATGGAAACATAGATAGATGTATGGAAACATAAATAGATGGATGTATGGAAACATAAATAGATGGATGTATGGAAACATAAATAGATGGATGTATTGAAACATAGATAGATGTATGGAAACATAAATAGATGGATGGATGTATGGAAACATGGATGGATGTATGGAAACATAGATAGATGTATGGAAACATAAATAGATGGATGTACGGAAACATAGATAGATGTATGGAAACATAAATAGATGGATGGATGTATGGAAACATGGATGGATGTATGGAAACATAGATAGATATATGGAAACATAAATAGATGGATGTATGGAAACATAGATAGATGTATGGAAACATAAATAGATGGATGGATGTATGGAAACATGGATGGATGTATGGAAACATAGATAGATGTATGGAAACATAAATAGATGGATGTATGGAAACATAAATAGATGGATGGAAACATAAATAGATAGATGTATGGAAACATAAATAGATGGATGGATGTATGGAAACATAGATAGATGTATGGAAACATAAATAGATGGATGGATGTATGGAAACATAAATAGATGGATGTATGGAAACATAAATAGATGGATGTATGGAAACATAGATAGATTGATGGAAACATAAATAGATGGATGGATGTATGGAAACATAAATAGATGGATGTATGGAAACATAAATAGATGGATGTATGGAAACATAAATAGATGGATGCATGGAAACATAAATAGATGGATGTATGGAAACATAGATAGATGTATGGAAACATAAGTAGATGGATGACAACATAAATAGATGGATGTATGGAAACATAAATAGATGGATGGATGTATGGAAACATAAATAGATGTATGTATGGAAACATAGATAGATTGATGGAAACATAAATAGATGGATGGATGTATGGAAACATAGATAGATTGATGGAAACATAAATAGATGGATGGATGTATGGAAACATAAATAGATGGATGTATGGAAACATAAATAGATGGATGGATGTATGGAAACATAAATAGATGGATGTATGGAAACATAAGTAGATGGATGGAAACATAAATAGATGGATGTATGGAAACATAAATAGATGGATGGATGTATGGAAACATAAATAGATGTATGTATGGAAACATAGATAGATTGATGGAAACATAAATAGATGGATGGATGTATGGAAACATAGATAGATTGATGGAAACATAAATAGATGGATGGATGTATGGAAACATAAATAGATGGATGTATGGAAACATAAATAGATGGATGGATGTATGGAAACATAAATAGATGGATGTATGGAAACATAAATAGATGGATGGATGTATGGAAACATAAATAGATGGATGTATGGAAACATAAATAGATGGATGGATGTATGGAAACATAAATAGATGGATGTATGGAAACATAAATAGATGGATGGATGTATGGAAACATAGATAGATTGATGGAAACATAAATAGATGGATGGATGTATGGAAACATAAATAGATGGATGTATGTAAACATAAATAGATGGATGTATGGAAACATAGATAGATTGATGGAAACATAAATTGATGGATGGATGTATGGAAACATAGATAGATTGATGGAAACATAAATAGATGGATGGATGTATGGAAACATAAATAGATGGATGTATGGAAACATAAATAGATGGATGGATGTATGGAAACATAAATAGATGGATGGATGGAAACATAAATAGATGGATGTATGGAAACATAAATAGATGGATGTATGGAAACATAAATAGATGGATGGATGTTTGGAAACATAAATAGATGGATGTATGGAAACATAAATAGATGGATGGATGTTTGGAAACATAAATAGATGGATGTATGGAAACATAGATAGATTGATGGAAACATAAATAGATGGATGGATGTATGGAA
The DNA here is from genome assembly GCF_982586985.1 of Callionymus lyra. Lineage (NCBI taxonomy): Eukaryota > Metazoa > Chordata > Actinopteri > Syngnathiformes > Callionymidae > Callionymus > Callionymus lyra. The sequence goes on from NC_141831.1 coordinate 7,119,968, forward strand.
ACATAAATAGATGGATGTATGTAAACATAAATAGATGGATGTATAGAAACATAGATAGATTGATGGAAACATAAATAGATGGATGGATGTATGGAAACATAAATAGATGGATGTATGTAAACATAAATAGATGGATGTATGGAAACATAGATAGATTGATGGAAACATAAATAGATGGATGGATGTATGGAAACATAAATAGATGGATGGATGGAAACATTAATTGATGGATGGATGTATGGAAACATAAATAGATGGATGTATGGAAACATAAATAGATGGATGGATGGAAACATAAATAGATGGATGGATGGAAACATAAATAGATGGATGTATGGAAACATAAATAGATGGATGTATGGAAACATAAATAGATGGATGGATGGAAACATAAATAGATGGATGGATGTATGGAAACATAAATAGATGGATGGATGGAAACATATATAGATGGATGGATGGAAACATAAATAGATGGATGGATGGAAACATAGATAGATGTATGGAAACATAAATAGATGGATGGATGTATGGAAACATAGATAGATGTATGGAAACATAAATAGATGGATGGATGTATGGAAACATAAATAGATGGATGTATGGAAACATAAATAGATGGATGTATGGAAACATAGATAGATTGATGGAAACATAAATAGATGGATGGATGTATGGAAACATAAATAGATGGATGTATGGAAACATAAATAGATGGATGTATGGAAACATAAATAGATGGATGCATGGAAACATAAATAGATGGATGTATGGAAACATAGATAGATGTATGGAAACATAAGTAGATGGATGTATGGAAACATAAATAGATGGATGTATGGAAACATAAATAGATGGATGTATGGAAACATAAATAGATGGATGGATGTATGGAAACATAAATAGATGTATGTATGGAAACATAGATAGATTGATGGAAACATAAATAGATGGATGGATGTATGGAAACATAGATAGATTGATGGAAACATAAATAGATGGATGGATGTATGGAAACATAAATAGATGGATGTATGGAAACATAAATAGATGGATGGATGTATGGAAACATAAATAGATGGATGTATGGAAACATAAGTAGATGGATGGAAACATAAATAGATGGATGTATGGAAACATAAATAGATGGATGGATGTATGGAAACATAAATAGATGTATGTATGGAAACATAGATAGATTGATGGAAACATAAATAGATGGATGGATGTATGGAAACATAGATAGATTGATGGAAACATAAATAGATGGATGGATGTATGGAAACATAAATAGATGGATGTATGGAAACATAAATAGATGGATGGATGTATGGAAACATAAATAGATGGATGTATGGAAACATAAATAGATGGATGGATGTATGGAAACATAAATAGATGGATGTATGGAAACATAAATAGATGGATGGATGTATGGAAACATAAATAGATGGATGTATGGAAACATAAATAGATGGATGGATGTATGGAAACATAGATAGATTGATGGAAACATAAATAGATGGATGGATGTATGGAAACATAAATAGATGGATGTATGTAAACATAAATAGATGGATGTATGGAAACATAGATAGATTGATGGAAACATAAATTGATGGATGGATGTATGGAAACATAGATAGATTGATGGAAACATAAATAGATGGATGGATGTATGGAAACATAAATAGATGGATGTATGGAAACATAAATAGATGGATGGATGTATGGAAACATAAATAGATGGATGGATGGAAACATAAATAGATGGATGTATGGAAACATAAATAGATGGATGTATGGAAACATAAATAGATGGATGGATGTTTGGAAACATAAATAGATGGATGTATGGAAACATAAATAGATGGATGTATGGAAACATAAATAGATGGATGGATGTTTGGAAACATAAATAGATGGATGTATGGAAACATAGATAGATTGATGGAAACATAAATAGATGGATGGATGTATGGAAACATAAATAGATGGATGTATGTAAACATAAATAGATGGATGTATGGAAACATAGATAGATTGATGGAAACATAAATAGATGGATGGATGTATGGAAACATAAATAGATGGATGTATGTAAACATAAATAGATGGATGTATGGAAACATAGATAGATTGATGGAAACATAAATAGATGGATGGATGTATGGAAACATAAATAGATGGATGGATGGAAACATTAATTGATGGATGGATGTATGGAAACATAAATAGATGGATGTATGGAAACATAAATAGATGGATGGATGGAAACATAAATAGATGGATGGATGGAAACATAAATAGATGGATGTATGGAAACATAAATAGATGGATGTATGGAAACATAAATAGATGGATGGATGGAAACATAAATAGATGGATGGATGTATGGAAACATAAATAGATGGATGGATGGAAACATATATAGATGGATGGATGGAAACATAAATAGATGGATGTATGGAAACTTAAATAGATGGATGGATGGAAACATAAATAGATGGATGGATGTATGGAAACATAAATAGATGGATGGATGGAAACATAAATAGATGGATGGATGTATGGAAACATAAATAGATGGATGGATGAAAACATAAATAGATGGATGGATGGAAACATAAATAGATGGATGTATGGAAACATAAATAGATGGATGGATGGAAACATAAATAGATGGATGGATGTATGGAAACATAAATAGATGGATGGATGGAAACATTAATAGATGGATGGATGTATGGAAACATAAATAGATGGATGTATGGAAACATAAATAGATGGATGGATGGAAACATTAATAGATGGATGAATGTATGGAAACATAAATAGATGGATGTATGGAAACATAAATAGATGGATGTATGGAAACATAAATAGATAGATGTATGGAAACATAAATAGATGGATGTATGGAAACATAAATAGATGGATGTATGGAAACATAAATAGATAGATGTATGGAAACATAAATAGATGGATGTATGGAAACATAAATAGATGGATGGATGGAAACATTAATTGATGGATGGATGTATGGAAACATAAATAGATGGATGGATGTATGGAAACATAAATAGATGGATGGATGGAAACATTAATTGATGGATGGATGTATGGAAACATAAATAGATGGATGTATGGAAACATAAATAGATGGATGTATGGAAACATAAATAGATGGATGGATGGAAACATAAATAGATGGATGTATGGAAACATAAATAGATGGATGTATGGAAACATAAATAGATGGATGGATGGAAACATAAATAGATGGATGGATGTATGGAAACATAAATAGATGGATGGATGGAAACATAAATAGATGGATGGATGGAAACATAAATAGATGGATGTATGGAAACTTAAATAGATGGATGGATGGAAACATAAATAGATGGATGGATGTATGGAAACATAAATAGATGGATGGATGGAAACATAAATAGATGGATGGATGTATGGAAACATAAATAGATGGATGGATGGAAACATAAATAGATGGATGGATGGAAACATAAATAGATGGATGTATGGAAACATAAATAGATGGATGGATGGAAACATAAATAGATGGATGGATGTATGGAAACATAAATAGATGGATGGATGGAAACATTAATAGATGGATGGATGTATGGAAACATAAATAGATGGATGTATGGAAACATAAATAGATGGATGTATGGAAACATAAATAGATAGATGTATGGAAACATAAATAGATGGATGTATGTAAACATAAATAGATGGATGGATGGAAACATAAATAGATGGATGGATGTATGGAAACATAAATAGATGGATGGATGGAAACATTAATTGATGGATGGATGTATGGAAACATAAATAGATGGATGTATGGAAACATAAATAGATGGATGGATGGAAACATAAATAGATGGATGGATGGAAACATAAATAGATGGATGTATGGAAACATAAATAGATGGATGTATGGAAACATAAATAGATGGATGGATGGAAACATAAATAGATGGATGGATGTATGGAAACATAAATAGATGGATGGATGGAAACATAAATAGATGGATGGATGGAAACATAAATAGATGGATGTATGGAAACTTAAATAGATGGATGGATGGAAACATAAATAGATGGATGGATGTATGGAAACATAAATAGATGGATGGATGGAAACATAAATAGATGGATGGATGTATGGAAACATAAATAGATGGATGGATGGAAACATAAATAGATGGATGGATGGAAACATAAATAGATGGATGTATGGAAACATAAATAGATGGATGGATGGAAACATAAATAGATGGATGGATGTATGGAAACATAAATAGATGGATGGATGTATGGAAACATAAATAGATGGATGTATGGAAACATAAATAGATGGATGGATGGAAACATTAATAGATGGATGAATGTATGGAAACATAAATAGATGGATGTATGGAAACATAAATAGATGGATGTATGGAAACATAAATAGATAGATGTATGGAAACATAAATAGATGGATGTATGGAAACATAAATAGATGGATGTATGGAAACATAAATAGATAGATGTATGGAAACATTAATAGATGGATGGATGTATGGAAACATAAATAGATGGATGGATGGAAACAATGATAAATAACAAGCATAAATAAAATGCTCATAAATTCCTTCTATTTCTAGTTGATTGACAGCTCAGGAAAGTCATGCATGTTCTCGTCATATTCACAACATGATTTTACAACACAGTCTAGTCGTAGGAATGTCATAAAGACGTGGACACACACACACACACACACACACACACACACACACCCACACACACACACACACACACACACACACACACACACACACACACACACACACACACACACACACACACACACACACACACACACACCCACACACACACACACACACACATACATCATTTTCATGACAGTCACGTCATCTCCACTAATTGCACTTTTTCACTGGCAAACCAGAGTAGAACGATACGTATACGTTCCACTTAAGTCTCTGTTGATATGTGCTTGAGCGACATATGTGTGTGTGTATGTGTGTGTGTGTGTGTGTGTGTGCGTGTGTGTGGGCATTTCCAGCATGTCATCAACATGTCAGCAGCAACTGGAGCGACTGATTTATGCCCCTGGTGTGTTACATACATGCCCATAATTGTGTATTTCATGCATGGTTTCCTTGAAATCCATGTGACGATGAAGAAAAGACGTTTGTGCTGAGATAATAGGAAGGGCTGCCTTTTCATGTGTGTGTGTTTGAGCACATTATGGGAAAAAAAATGTAGTTTTTATTCAAACAATGATGTTTTCAGAGCCATAAAGTGGACCCGAGCTGCCACTACCTGCGCCTGAAGGTCTGGATGGACAATCAGGTGCTTCTCTACGTTCCTAAACCTGAAGACGACATCTCTGAACTGGTGAGAAACGTTGAATTTACTTTTATTAAAAATCACTTCTTTTTTTTTTATTATGAACTATATTTGTGCTGCGTACTGATATAGTTCAGCATCTAATATCGTTGTAACTCCAAAATCTAGTTAAGAAAGTGCTGTTTTGGTTCCTAATACACTTAAAAAGCAACAGTTTATTCATCACATTACATTTTATGCATTAAAAAAACATGTATTTTTCGTTTTATGGTCAAATAACACAACAAATGTGCTTATGATGATAATTACGTTTTAAAAAAAAAGTTTTCTTCACAAAAACACGATATTATACCAAGTGAATCAAAATATAATCATTTTTATCTTTTAAGATAATTCGTTATTATTTGTAAAAAGGTTTGTAACATAACATTTAAAGTATAAATCATGTGATTTTATATTTAAATTGTTGAATAAAAACACTTTAAAATGTGCTTACGACGATAATTTAAATCGTAAGATAATAAATACATTAAAAAGACCAAGCTTTTCCTCACAAAAACACAGTATTATGCTGAACAAATCGAAATGCATTTTTTTTAAATTAAAATAATCTATTATTATTTGTAAAAGGTTTGTAACATAACATTTTAAGCATAAATCATGTGATTTTATACTTGAATTGTTGAATCAAAACACAAGGGATGACAAAGTTCAAATATAAAGAACATATATTAAAAAAAATAACACAAAGATTACCATAGAATAGAATTAACATACCTTAAATAAATAAAAATAGTACAATAATCTTTTGTTGTGTTTTGTGAGAATCTAAATACAAAAGCATTTACATCAAAAACATGCAAATAAATCACTCAAACAAATATTGTAGTCAAAAATGTTATATTTGACATAAATAATGTATATATAATAAAGATTTCACACAAAACCCTTTTGTGTACTTTGTTTAAAAAGCAAATATATTAAATAAACATAATTATCTTCACGTTAAATAGACATAATTGGTTGAGCTTCTGTAACAATCATGTCATAAATAAACATCTGATTGTTTTGAATTATGTTAATAATTATTATTCTATCTGGAGACTTAATTGATGTTTTTTCTTTACATAGATTTTCTTCATTTTCTTTTGATTTCGTGGTTTCCCCGCGAGGAATCACGTCTTTTTTATTTATTCATTTGAATATAGACATGTTTCATGTGCATCTCCATTGATTCCGTGATGAATGTCACGCGTGAAGCGACTCACTCGCGTACAAACAACGAGCCAAAGTCGACACAAACACAAACACATAAAAAAAAAGCTTCTGTTATTTCACATCAAGCGACTAAATCCCTCCGTCGTTCTTCCCTCTTTGATCAGCCATGCATTTGAGCGACTTTCATCCACGACTCTTTTTTTCTTTTTCCGTGATTATTCCGCCGCTCTCCTCCCTCCGTCTGTTGCTTCGCCCTCGCAGCTGCGTCCGCCACCGTCGGGTCACGATCCTCCACTCGTTTCACAGCCGCGACCTTGAGGTTGACCCGCCGACCTTCACGTGAAATTGCCCGGTTAAGGGTCTTGAATAAAACATGAATCAATCCGATCCGCGTCGAGAGGCGTGACGCCGACCTTCGCCGCGAGACGACAAACAACAGCATCGACGCCGACTCTTTTTCTGACGTTTTTTTATTTTATTTCAGCTGTACAAGGAGATCGAGATCTGCCCCAGAGCTACCAAGGTGATCCGCTTCGACAAGGCCGAGACCTGCGGCGTCGGTTATGGTGAGTGTTTCGATATCAAGGAAATGGTTTTGGATTCTGACTTCCTTTTGGTTTTGCTTTTTTTTAGGATTCTCTGTTGAAGTTCTAGACGAGGAAGGAACGCAACAGCTTCACGTTACGGAAGTCAAACCGGGTGGATTAGCCGCGGCTAAAGGTACAGTTCGCAAGAAAAGTGACGAGCTAACTCATGACTCTATAATATCCAGCGTAAAGCGGAATAACACCACACATTTTGAACAGTTCACGGCTAAAATTCAGTTCAGTTTTCTATGAATTTATCTAGCAACAATTTGACTGAAGCTGAAAAGGTGGTTGTGGCCAGTTTTATAAAAATCTTGTTTTAGGTGTTTTTCCTCGTTCTAATCATAGCATAGCACATGAGCAGCAGCAGTTAATAGCCATACAAATCAGTGTCATTTCAAGCCGATCTCCCGACACTCATATGACTCTCACGATGCGACCGAACCAAATATTAAGTGCTTATAATTAAAATATATGAGTAAAAAAAGGTCAACGGTAAAGTTGTCAAGAAAATCTATTTCCACGCTCGATGGTTACCACAAGGATTTTCATTTTTTCTCAGCTGAACGTAGCGGTTTATCAACGGGTCGTTGGGTTGGACGATCTTGTATCTGGTATGACTTTTCGCTTTAAAAAGAAAACAAGTTGTGTCAGTAAAAGTACAGTATTTAAAACTAGTATAATGTCTGACTTTTTTATTATTAAAAAATGTAGCTTATTTACGCTTTTTATGTTCTTGTGTTACAACATTAACAGTTTACTGTATATAATGAGGCCCCTAGAGTTACATTTCCCGTCCCTGACTTTACAGGTGGTCTGTGCTCTACTTTCTCCCCTGCATGAATAGATTGTTTGTTTCAGGACTTTTTCCTATATCTCCCCTCCTTTCTTTAGTTCTCCTTTTTGTGAGGATAAAATTTTATCTCGAATTAATACAAACTTAATTGTTAAAAAATAAAAGATTCATCATATTTTTATTTTTTTTAAATTTATCTTATTTCGCTTTTTTAGTGCTTGTTTCCTTCTTTCTATTAGCTTGAAGCACCTAACAACAGCCACAGTAAATACCCGTGACTTATTGCACCTTCTTTACAGGTGGTATGTGCTCTACTTTCTCCCCCCGCAAAAATGTATGATGTAGTTTGTTTTAGGACTTCTGTCCTGAAATAAATTGAAGAAATGATTTGAAAAAACATCTATTATATTGGTTTCTTTCTTTCCTGTGGCTCGAAGCCCCTAACTACAGTCACACTACATAATGTGGCTCCTATTTTCCCACCCCTGACTTAGCAGCTTTACAGGTGGTCTGTGCTCTACTTTCTCCCTCGGCCAAAATAGAATATAGTTTGTTTTAGGACTTTTTCCCTGGGGTAAATTGAAGAAATGTTTTTTTAATGGTTGGGTCCTTCTTTCTAGCGGCTTGAAGCCCCTTACAACAGTAAATAATGTGGCCCCCGACTTATCGCACCTTTACAGGTGGTCTGTGCTCTACTTTCTCCCCCCGCCAAAATAGAATATAGTTTGTTTTAGGACTTTTTCCCCATGAAGTAAATTGAAGACATTTTTTTTAATGGTTGGGTCCTTCTGTCTAGTGGCTCGAAGCCCCTAACAACAGTCACAGTAAATAATGTGGCCCCTGGCTTAGTACCTTTACAGGTGGTCTGTGCTCTACTTTCTCCCCAGCAAAAATAGAATATAGTTTGTTTTAGGACCTTTTCCCATGAAGTTAATTGAAGACATTTTTTTTAATGTTTGGGTCCTTCTTTCTAGTGGCTTGAAGCCCCTAACAACAGTCACAGTAAATCATGTGGCCCCTGGCTTAGTACCTTTACAGGTGGTCTGTGCTCTACTTTCTCCCCCCGATAAATTATTATATAGTTTGTTTTTTAGGACTTTTCTCCTGAAGTAAATTGAATAAAAGCTTTTTTAATGGTTGGGTCCTTCTTTGTAGAGACTTGAAGCCCCTTACAACAGTCACAGTAAATAATGTGGCCCCTGACTTATAGCACCTTAACAGGTGGTCTGTGCTCTACTTTCTCCCCCCGCCAAAAATAGAAGCTCATGTTTCCTCAGTTTCCTTAGCCATCGTTATTCACGATGATGGATTATTATGTTAGTTCAGGGAAGCAGGTTCAGTGAATGTAAATCCTGTTCGTCGGTTCAGGGTCCGCCGGTCGTAACGTAAAGAGAAAGAAGACAAACCTGGAGAAGACGAGTCAGCGTTCTGGCCCCTCGGGGTCCCCCTCGCCAAGGTCGTCCGGAGCCGGTGTAGCAATCTAAAAAAGCTGCTAGCTTAGCAGGAATCCGTCGCCCCCCGGAGGACGCGGCTCGTAAAATGTTTGTGTTTTCAAAACAACAAATAATCCGTCGAGGCGAAAACACACAAAAGCTCACGGATGAGTGTCGGCAGGTCTTGAAGAAAACCTTAATGTGAACGTGAGGAGAATAGAAGGAGGAACCAGAACATCGACGAGGAGCCCTGGAGGGGTTTTTCTCTCTCTTTCCCACTGTAATCCCCCCTTTTTTTCCTTTTTTTTCTCCCTCCGCTCACACACTGCTTCACACAGAGCCGGGCCAGAGGGTTATCTCTCTCTCTTTTAATACTCCTGCCGACATCCCAGACAACTGGGTCATAACCGAGGGCTACGAGAACGAAGCCTCTTTTGTGGTGCGTTCTGGGTAAAAAAGATGGATCTTCTCGGTGAAACCTGACGTCGTCGTCTGAGGCGGCAGCTGTCACAAGGCATCGGGTTTATTCGGCGCGGTTAGCTGCTAATTGGTTCGCTGATTGACTCGCCGTTCTCAATTAACAGCCGCGCTTCAGTGGTGGCGTGTGTGTGTGTGTGTGTGTGGGTGGGTGTGTGGGTGTGTGGGTGTGTGTGAGACGATGGTCGTGCGGTTGTCGACTTGAAGTAATAACACAATTTGTGACACGAGATGAGACGAGAACGATGGTAATGGCTGGAGGTGGAAGAACATTTTGATTCCGTGATACTATATGGATATTAAAGAGCTGTGAATGGATTAAAATAATATATATATTAATATCTAGTAACCATAAAACTATTTTAAATGAAAATATATACAACATATAGTTTATTTTTAGTTATGCATCTATTTATTTTTGAATATATTTATTAAATTGTATTTATATTTTAATATTTTTTTTATATTCATTTTATCATATTTACAAATATATATATATATAAATATATAAATATATAATTGGCTTTCAAATAATATATATTTTATTATAGTGTTTATAGTTTATATTTCAGTGAAGTGTGTATAAAATAAAATGTGTAGATTTTTTTTTTTTTTTTTAATTTGCAATAACATGTTAATATTCACAGCGTTCGTTCAGTTTTGTTTTGCCATTAAACTTCCGGCCACTAGATGGCGGCAGTCGTTACGTCCTCCGCAACTAAATGAACAATAATATCCCACGAGATCCCGACAATAACTGAGCTTTCAATTTATATTTTATTATTATCATAAGAAAAAAAGAAAAATTAATTTTTTTTTAAACCAAAACTAACGTTGTTTTTGTGTTGCAATTGAACTTCCAGCCGCTAGATGGCAACAGTCATTACACCCTCCACTGATAGTAGAAGTAGACCACCTGGTAAAAAAACGAGTCTGTGTCATTGAGAATACTAAACAGTATATATTTATTTTATTTTAACCTTGAAATCTGATTCAAAATTAGTTCAAAATACTACATAGCCGTCAAGCTAACAAGTAAGTTTTAAGCGCAGTAAAACAAAATGGCCCCTGATGTAATTCATCCGACTCTTGAATATAGGTGCGAGGAAATATCGATACACTTAATTATCGCAATATTTATTTCCACAATACTTTAATAATATATTTTTTTAACTTTCAGTTAACATGAGTATTGATAGTGTTTGTTCATTTTCGTGTTGCAATTAAACTTCAGCCGCTAGATGTCCGCAGTTGTTACGTGCTCCGCAGCTTAAGCAACCGTGAAATGCGGTGATGACTGAGGACGAGAGGATACAGTGACTCCAGCAGCTTTTAAAGCTGATGTTTGGACATATTTTGGTTTGAAAACAAATGAAAGCAGTTACGACTTCGTCAAGAGTCATGTGGTCTGTAAATACTACAACACCAGAGTCAAGTACTCAAAAATACTTCACATATATACTTGTTACTACACAATCATCGTATTGTTGTCCCTGTATCATGATATGGACTGAATCACCAGATTCTTGTCAATAAACAACATTTCTACGAAATAAATAATCTTGTTTTTCTTGCAGGAATGCGAGCCGGCGACGAGATCATGCTGCTGAACAGCAAACCCGCGTCCGACCTTCAGATGGAGGACATGAGGTCAGCGTTCATGAACCAGGCGTTGACCTTGAGCCTCAGCACTCTGCCACAGCTGGACCCCATGGTCCTGTGTCCGCTGCCCCCGCGACGCTCGGACGGCGACCAGAACACGTCCGTCGACATTTTCTCCGTCAGCCAAGGTGAGCTAACGTCGGATGATCGTGTTTTGTTTTTACAAAGATTGGAAACTACCTCGTGGAGCAGAGTTGTCGCAAAACTTTGGGGGTTTTTGGGGTTGATTTGGTTGGATTTGACTTTTGATATAATGAGACTTAGATTTTTTTTTAAATTAATTTAAACATTTGTTTTCAAATGTTGAATTTGTTTTTATTGAATAATGCATTTTATTCATTTGTATATTGTTTTTGTTTTTCGAATTAAATACATTTAAATTAAGAAAGAGTTTGATATTATATTTCCAATGATTAAAAAATACATATAATTTAATTGAATATTTTTTTAAATTAGTATCCTTTTAAATGGAATATAACATTTTTGGGAAAATAGTGCCAAAATGTTTATATTGAAATAAAAAGGCTACAAATATTTTCTAAATCAATTACTTTTTTTACACATAGAGTTTGATATTTTATTTCTAATAATTCAAAAATATATACTTTTTATTCAGTAGTTTTTATTTTATAGCCTTTTAAATTCAATATAAAAATGTTGGTGTAATAGTGCAAAAATGTTTATATTGAATTAAAAATACTACAAATATTTTCTGAAGGAATTATTTTTCTTACTCATAGTTTTCAATATTCTAATTCAAATAATTCATACAATATTAAATATATTTTTTATGTGTAGCCTTTTAAATTCAAAATTAAACGTGTAATATATGAGTTTAAAAGGCTATGAATAAAAAAACAACAAAAAATGACCTATAAAATGTATGTATATTTTGGAATTAGGATATGGAACTGTGTAGGAAAATAATTAATTTGAAAATATTCGAATTTTTTAAATATTATTATTAAAAAAATGTATATATATATATATATATATATATATATATATATATATATATATATATATTTATATTCTTTAAAATAATTCCATCGTAAAAAAAAACCTGCAACATTTAATCAGAAAAAAAACTCAAACCTTGAACCTGAAATCTTAAATAAACTAATATTTTGATGGAGCTGATATACTTTTGTAAACCTCTATCCTAAGGCGTGTTGTTCATCATCATTTACTCGTAAGGATCAAGGGTTTAGAAAAGTATTTGTAAAGTAGCTTCAGGTAAATGTCGTGCAGCAGAAAAAGTACTCCTGACACACAGATGGTCTTCGTATGAAGAAGGTGAAAAACCTTCTGGTTATTCATGGATCCGTCTGAGCGTCTCTGACCTGCTTCATCAACACAAGGACAACATTTGTATTCCTGAGAAACTACAGCCTCGTCTGACACTCGCGCGGCAAAATGAATTTTAATGGGAACTTCCTTTAATGTTTAAAATATTCTGACTTTGTCTGCAACGCAGAGGACATCCTGGACGAGGTCTCGGGGCTGACGGTGGACGAGAGTCTGGAGGAGGGAGCCCAGCTGGTCCTGCAGAGTCCTGCGGGTCCAGAGAAGAAGGGGTTCCCAGGGACCACCGGACACAAGGTGAGACTCAGACACACCAGGAGATGTTGAAACAAAACAGATCGTTCTTCGGTTTGAAGTGTGAGATCATCGCTGTGTCGACTTCACTTCTCACGTTGTTAACTCCGGATGAAACTCGATCAAATGGAAAACAAGATATTGATTGACGGCCGAACCTCATCTAGACGTGTTGATGCTGCGAAGTGAACGTGACGGAGTTTGTCTGGAGGAGGTTTTTAAACATCTGGCTCACTATGTTATGATTTACTCATAGTCCAGGGCTGAGATTAATCGCGATTAATTCAATTCATACTTTGATTATCTCAAATCATTTTGATTAATATCGAATTTTTTTTTATCAATCTGGAATAGTTTTGAATAATCTACAGTAATGTGGTTAATTTTGAGTAATTTTGATTAATCTTGAGTAATTTTGATTAATCTCGAATAATTTTGATTCACCTCGAATAATTTTGAATAATCTAGAGTAATGTGGTTAATCTCGAGTAATTTTTATTGATCTTGAGGAATTTTGATTATTCTTGAGTAATGTGGTTAATCTCGAGTAATTTTGATTAATCTTGAGTAATTTTGATTAATCTCGAATAATTTTGATTCACCTCGAATAATTTTGATTAATCTTGAGTAATTTTGATTAATCTCGAGTCATTTTGATTAATCTTGAGTAATTTTGATTAATCTTGAGTAATTTTGATTCACCTCAAATAATTTTGAATAATCTTGAGTAATTTTGATTAATCTTGAGTAATTTTGATTAATCTCGAGTAATTTTGATTAATCTTGAGTAATTTTGATTAATCTCGAATAATTTTGATTCACCTCGAATAATTTTGAATAATCTTGAGTAATGTGGTTAATCTCGAGTCATTTTGATTAATCTTGAGTAATTTTGATTAATCTTGAGTAATTTTGATTAATCTTGAGTAATTTTGATTCACCTCAAATCATTTTGAATAATCTTGAGTAATTTTGATTAATCTTGAGTAATTTTGATTAATCTCGAGTAATTTTGATTAATCTTGAGTAATTTTGATTAATCTCGAATAATTTTGATTCACCTCGAATAATTTTGAATAATCTTGAGTAATGTGGTTAATCTTGAGTAATGTGGTTAATCTCGAGTCATTTTGATTAATCTTGAGTAATTTTGATTAATCTTGAGTAATTTTGATTAATCTTGAGTAATTTTGATTCACCTCAAATCATTTTGAATAATCTTGAGTAATTTTGATTAATCTTGAGTAATTTTGATTAATCTCGAGTAATTTTGATTAATCTTGAGTAATTTTGATTAATCTCGAATAATTTTGATTCACCTCGAATAATTTTGAATAATCTTGAGTAATGTGGTTAATCTTGAGTAATTTTGATTAATCTCGAGTCATTTTGATTAATCTTGAGTAATTTTGATTAATCTTGAGTAATTTTGATTCACCTCAAATCATTTTGAATAATCTTGAGTAATGTGGTTAATCTTGAGTAATTTTGATTAATCGCGAATAAATTTGATTAATCTCAAATAATGTCAAAAAATTGAATAATAACGACTAATTTTGATCAATCTTTATACATTTTGATTAATCTCGAGTTATTTTGATTAATCATGATTTATTTTGATGAATCAAAATTTAAAATCTTTTTAAAGAAAGTGCATCTGATGACGATTGAAAACCTGTGTTTCCGAAAAAATTATTAAGGATTAAAAAAAAAAATTCTACCCAAAATTTACTTAACAATCACCAACATAACTATATATTTTTTAAGACATTAAATACTTTTGTTTACGACAAAAAACTTCTTCAGGGAAAATGCCAAACTAAAACCATAATAATTACTGCTGTTTTTGCCAGAACTGGTTCCAAGTACTGCTCCCGAAACATATATACAGTATTTACTTGATTAAATACTTATAAAAAATATATATATATATAATTATAATGAGTTATGATTCATTCATATCATCAAATGTTTAATTTTTTGATGGCACCAAATACTTGATACCTCAACATAACAGATTTTAAATGAATACACAATTGTCAGTGGCAGCTATACTCACTTGATTAATATAATTTATAATTTCTGTTTCTATTGATTATTATCCCATGAAAGTGTTTTTTTTTTTTAAAGAAGATAGTATTTTCTCTGAGGTAACATTACGACTCTTGACACGTCAAGTTTAATTCAAGTGTTTCCCAAAAATAAACGATTGAAAACGAGTGAAACACTAATAATAAATGATTAATTTTTACTGTTTTCGCTTCAAGGTCGTTCCGTGAATATAATACCAGCATTAAACCTATCGCCGATTAAAAAAAAGAAACCTTTATTTAAATAAAAATACTATTTCATCATTTATTTCTGATTAAACATCAGTTTTCGGCAACATTTCCCGTCAAAAGACGTCCACGAGTGTCTCTCTATGCAGACGATACAGTGCTGAACGTGTACAACATTAAAGTGTAGAAGAAGAAGATGTTTCCGTGGCGATGGAACAGATGCGAGCACCGTATGTGAGGAGGTGTGTGCGCCCCGAGGCGTGAGGATGCAGGTGGACAGCTGCGAGTGATGGAGCGTCTTCGTAATTAATCTCACGTCTGATCTCATATCACTCGGCGTCGTGAATCCCGGGCCACGGCACCAGATCCTTGGCTTGTCACTTCCATTATCAGGCCCCGCCGACGCTTCCCGGGGCCGGGGGTTCTGGATGCGTGTCAGTGGACTCGGGTCTCTCTCACCAGACGGGTCGGACTAGGGTCCAGACTCGGACCTCGTGACTCCATTGTGCCGCTTTGAGTCGGAGAGAAATGGAGCGTTAGATTCTTGTCCGAACGGAGGCTCGAGATTCCATTGGAACGTTACAGGAGAAGAAGAAAAGCATCGATTATTCCACTCGTCGCACTTTGAACGTTGAATTATTTTCCAATTTTCCATGTTTTGATGATGACAGACAGTTTTGAATATTGGTTCTGATGGAAGAAAAACATCAACCAGATGTTTGGGGACGAATTCCCAGAAACAGAATTCCGTGATTAGTTTCTTTATTTATACACTTAACCCTTGTGTTGTCTCTGGGTCAAGGTGACCCGTTGGCTTCAAAAAAAATGAGTTTGTTCTATACCTTGTGCTGTCTCTGGGTCAAGGTGACCGGAAGGCCTGAAAACAAATGTGTTTGTGGTATCCCTTGGGTTGTTTCTGGGTCAAAGTGACCCGTTGGCTTGAAAACAAATGTGTTTGTGGTATCCCTTGTGTTGTTTCTGGGTCAAGGTGACCCAAAGGCTTGAAGAAAAATGTCTTTGTGGTATCTCTTGTGTTGTTTCTGGGTCAAGGTGACCCACAGGCTTGAAGACAAATGTTTGTGTGGTATCCCTTGTGTTGTCTCAGGGTCAAGGTGTCTGAAGGCCCTGAAAACAAATGTGTTTGTGGTATTCCTTTTGTTGTCTCTGGGTCAAGGTGAACGACCTCCACTAGTTTGACCTCATGAGGGCCAAACAAGTCACTTGTTTATTTGAAGTCAATTTTAGTCATCTCAGACAATCTTCAAATGATTTGTGGATCCAGATGGTATTAGTTCGTCCATTGTTTCTATAGTTATTTGAAGTATTAGTTCCTCTCTCCGTTCGTCCTTCATCGACCTTCATCTTCTTTGTTTTCTTCTCCCTCCGTCCTCATCGGCCCCTTGTGGTTCTCCCCAAAACTTCTCTCCCCCCGACCTCCCACCTCACCCCCTCTCTCGCCCCCTGCTGTTAATTATCATAAACAACATGAGGCTCTTAAACGACTCTGACCCGACGACAACTTCTCTTGACAAGACTCACCGAACCTGTCACTCAATTTGTAAAAAGGAAAAAAAAACATATTTAAAAATAACAAAAAAAATCTGTTCTTTTGTTCTTTTTGTTTCTTTTTTTGGTTAAATTATTTTGGCACAAATCCGACCCGACGTCTCGCCTGGTGTCGCCCGGCGCCGGCGGTCACGAGTCAAAGTGGGACAGTTTTAATTATCCCGACGTTCTAATGACTTCATTCTCCACAGTGTCTCACATCACTTAGTGGAGATAAACGAGTGTCTGACGCCGCCGCAGGAAACATGGAGGTTCATTATTTTAGACAAAGGGAACCCCCCCCCCCCCCCTCACCACACACCCACCTCAATGTGATGAGAGACCAGGACTCGGGGTGATGATGATGATGGAGATGCCGATGATTGCTGGTGTTTTTTACGAAGGTGTTCCAGACTCTCGGCGGGGGGAGGATGTAATTTACGGCTCCGTCGGTTCAACCCTGGGGAGGAAATTCAGATTTAAATTGTTTGGAAGAGAAGGTTCTGCCCTTCGTTTATTAGAACTAAATGATTCTGTTTACATTTTCATTTTTGCAAAGACTTTCCCTCAAGACTCTTGATGTTAGTCCTGGTGTGTTTTCAATCTTCACACTAATTGTAAACAGGAAATGGATGGACTTGAACGTTTATTAACCTCAAGCCAGGTGTGATTTAAGATGATTGTTCCTCAGGATCTATTATTTTTTATCTCTCTGGGGTGAATTAGTTTGTTGTTTGTCTCGATAAAATCAAATAAAAATAGAGATATTTTCAGTAAATATTGATAGTGGGGAAAGTAAAATATTCCTAAATATTTGTGGCTTTCTGCATTTATTAAAAAATTAAATTTAAATAATTTTAATTTATTTTAATTATTGTATTTATAATTTTTATTAACAGACCTGTATTTAGTATAACTTTAAAAAAAACACAAATAATAAAATACTTTGGCTTTTTTTAAATGTTTGGAATTTGTTGGAAATTATTTTAATGGAGGTGTTTAGGCGTTGTTGTTGAAATAAAGATGTGTATTTTGACCTTTTGCTTCAGCGCGAGTTACAGAATAGTTTCATAATAAATATAATAAATCTTTTATTAGGAAAGAATGATGCTTAAAAATGTCTTTCTTATAGTGTTAATAATACTTATAACTTATTTTATGCTTTTAAGACACCAAATTAATCACTTTTTAAACAATTATTTCGTAATAAATCAGCAAATATTTATATTTATTGACGTCACTGTCAATGATAATAGTTCCTTTGGACTTGTATATGACTATTATATAAATAAAAACACAAGAATTTAAATTTGTGTTTTATTTTTAAATATATTTAAATTTGTTCACCAAAACAGTTTTCTATCAACAGCAACAGATACACAAAAATGATATGATTATTTTATTAAACAAATGTTATTCATTAATAATCGAATTTAATCCATTTGAAACTTTAAATATCGTTTTTCATCTCGCAAATGAAATTCGAAAAACATTTTTTTTTATCTATTTGTAGATGAAGAAAATGTTGATAAGACGCTCATTATTTGTTTATCTTGGCTTAAAAAAAAAATCAATAATTTGATTAAAATTAAAAGATATTTTTGAAGAAATAGTTTTTCCTGTAGTGTATTTCCGGTGCATTACTGCCACCTGCTGTCCAGAAGGTTTATGATCACGTTGAAAGCAGGACCTGTTCAGGTAGTTCTCCGCCTCTAGCCCGAAGTAGCTGGGACCCTGTAAGGAGAATAAACAGCAAAGAATGAAACAATTAATAAAGGATAAAACAAGGAACTAATTATATGGATAAAAGTTACATGTGTTAATATTTTGTCGATTTTCTGTCTCTGGAAAACCGTTTTTGAATTTTAATAAATAAATAATACAAATAAATAATTAAATTAATGATATTTTTCGTTTAAGAAAACACACATTCATATTCAACTTTAAGTGAGCAAAAATGATTTGACATCAAAATATCACAGTTTTATTTCCATCCAACAAAAACCCATGTTGTGAAAATATAAAGCGTTTGTAGTATCTCGATACATCCACTTGATGGCGCTGTTGTATGCGAGTATTTGAACGTCAGAGTCCCAGATAATACAATTAAAATAAAATATTGTGATATTTGTTTCCATGAGACAAACAAGTCAAATCCATATTGAAAATAAACAGGTTTATATCGAGAACATGTTGAAATATTCCAGATTGAACCTCCTGTGACGTCACAGTGGTGTCAGATTAAGAGATTATTTCCTATCAATTCCTCGCAGGGATCAATAGATTTAACGTGTTTCTTTAAGAAGATTCTTCTGCGGATGATGACAAGAACATTCCTGTGAGATCCTTGGAAGTCCATTCTTTCCACGCGCGTGTGTGTTTATTAAGCGCGTGCACGCGCGCGTAATCTCCGCTGATCCGTGCGTGTGAGCAGGTCTGGACTCGCGCTCGCGCTCCTCCCTGGAGCAGGAGTGCTCGTGCGTGTGCGAGCACGTCTGTGTCAGAAGGGAGTTCACCTGTGAAGGGTTTGGAATTTGATGGGAATTATTTTAATGGAGGTTTTAAGGCGTTGTTCGATCGAGTGGAAATAAAGATCGTGTTTTTTTCTTCTTCAGCTGTGATTACACAACAGGTTCATAATAAACACTTTTAATAATACTTTGCGTTAATAATACTTTTAAGTTATTTTCTACTTTTTTATATACCAAATTATTCACTTTTTAAACAATTATTTCGTAATAAAGCAGCAAACATTTACATTTATTTACTCTTAATAGTTCCTTTGGCTTATATTAATATTTTTCTATTAACATTATTATATTATTATTAAATTATATTATATTATTATATTATTATTATCTAGAATATAACGTGATTCTATATATAGTTGTTTTGTTTAAATAATCGTCTAATCTATTTGTGTAAAGTATTCTATACGTCAAATATATCGAACTATTACACTGAAGGAATAAATATTTAAATAACAAACAAACAACCATGAATTTTCTTTTTTGTTTGTAAGTAAAAATGACTTAATTGGATTAAATATGAAGTGTTATGACATCATTGAACTTTCATTTCAAGTTAAAAAAAAAAACTTTCCTTCAAGCAAGTATTTAAAATAAATGTAAACATAATTGTAAATACAGTTTTTATTTAACAAGTAAATAATATACAAAAACATTAATTAAGAGTCTGTGTAAAGTGAAAATAAAATTATTTTTATTTTTTATTATGCTTCTATCATCATATTTATGATCTTTATATCTTTATATGCAAAGATAAAGTTGTTTTCATGTAAAATTCTACACAAAGATACTTTAGTGACAAACATGAATTTTAGCTTTTTTGATGCCATAATTACACAACGTTTTTTTTCCCTAGTGATTTGAGTATTTTATGCATCATATTTAATCTTTGTCTTCATCCCTTCTTTATGTTGCTGTGAAAACCCCTTAAATTCGCTGTTATTGCTACTTATTTTGGATATTTTGCTTCAATAAAACACCATACGTGGAACAATGAAACAACTGGTGAGGTTTCGTGAAACAACTGGTGAGTTTTCGTTAAACAACTGATGAGGTTTCATGAAACAACTGGTGAGTTTTCGTTAAACAACTGATGAGGTTTCGTGAAACAACTGGTGAGTTTTCGTTAAACAACTGGTGAGGTTTCGTGAAACAATTGGTGAGATTTAGTGAATCAACTGGCGATTTTCATGAAGTTTAATGAAACAACTGGTGAGGTTTCATGAAACAATTGGTGAGATTTCGTGAATCAACTGGTGATGTTTCGTGAATCAACTGGTGAGGTTTCATGAAACAACTGGTTAGGTTTCGTGAAACAACTGGTGAGATTTCATGAAACAACTGATGAGGTTTTGTGCAACAACTGGTGAGGTTTAATGAAACAATCAGTGAGGTTTCATGAAACAATCAGTGAGGTTTCATGAAACAATCAGTGAGGTTTCACGAAACAATCAGGGAGGTTTCGCGAAACAATCAGTGAGGTTTAACGAAACAATCAGTGAGGTTTCACGAAACAACTGGTGAGGTTTCAAGAAACAACTGGTGAGTTTTTACAAAACAACTAATGAGGTTTCACGAAACATTGAATGGTGTTTCATGAAACAGCTGAAAACCATCACATTTTATGTTTAGTTTATTCTGGATAAAATCCAAAACAAAGAAACATTATAACCTGCTGAGACCAACAACAACCTTATCTTATCCGTAGAATCTTATCAGAGGTTTTCGTGCTATGGTTCAGGAGGAGCAGGTGCAGCAGGTGTGGTTTGTTCCTCACATGTGACTCAATACACGGAGCTTTGACTGGTCTTGTAGGTCTGGTAAAAAAAAAGAGAAAGACTAGAAGCCTGCAGGAGTGTTAAGCCTCTCGTCCTCCCTCCCTTCTCTCCTCCCCCTTCATCGCCGTCCTGTGAGGACGCGATGCTTGATCTTGTTACTCGCGTTCTGCTGCAACACCTGGACTGCAGGAGGGCGTCCGTCAACAGTTAGTTCAGGGCGGATCGGGGGGGAATGGACTTCCTGGCCGAACTTGAGGATCAGGAGAAGAACTTGTGAGGAGCCATGTCGGCGTTCAGGAGGAGCCGGAGCTCCAAGCACGAGTCCCTCTACGATGTGTTACAGCTGGTGAGTCCTGAATTAGGGATGTTTAATGGAGCATTAGCCGCTGATCCTGGACCGTCAGTCGCTCCATCTGTCACTTGGACACCAGTCAGAGGACCTTGAATGCACCGCCATAGTGATCACGCTTTTCTTATAGGAGCCATTTTGTTTTATAATTCTGGTTAGCTTGAAGGTTATGTAGCATTTTGAAGCAGATTTATGCATTTATGTTCTGTGTACTTTCGTTTTCTCAATGTCATTTCACAACATCCTGTAATAGCGAGGATATACGTGTAGTATTGTCCAGTACTTGACTCTGGTGTTGTGATAGTGTAGTAACAAGAATATATTTGTAGTATTGTCCAGTACTTGACTCTGGTGTTGTGATAGTGTAGTAACAAGAATATATTTGTAGTATTGTCCAGTACTTGACTCTGGTGTTGTGATACTGTAGTAACAAGTATATATGTGTAGTATTGTCCAGTACTTGACTCTGGTGTTGTGATAGTGTAGTAACAAGTATATATGTGTAGTATTGTCCAGTACTTGACTCTGGTGTTGTGATAGTGTAGGAACAAGTATATATGTGTAGTATTGTCCAGTACTTAACTCTGGTGTTGCGATACTGTAGTAACAAGTATATATGTGTAGTATTGTCCAGTACTTGACTCTGGTGTTGTGATAGTGTAGTAACAAGAATATATTTGTAGTATTGTCCAGTACTTGACTCTGGTGTTGTGATACTGTAGTAACAAGTATATACGTGTAGTATTGTCCAGTACTTGACTCTGGTGTTGTGATACTGTAGTAACAAGAATATATTTGTAGTATTGTCCAGTACTTGACTCTGGTGTTGTGATAGTGTAGTAACAAGAATATATTTGTAGTATTGTCCTGTACTTGACTCTGGTGTTGTGATAGTGTAGTAACAAGGATATATGTGTAGTATTGTCCAGTACTTGACTCTGGTGTTGTGATAGTGTAGGAACAAGTATATATGTGTAGTATTGTCCAGTACTTGACTCTGGTGTTGCGATACTGTAGTAACAAGTATATATGTGTAGTATTGTCCAGTACTTGACTCTGGTGTTGTGATAGTGTAGTAACAAGAATATATTTGTAGTATTGTTCAGTACTTGACTCTGGTGTTGTAGTATTTACAGACCACATGACTCTTGACGAAGTCGTAACTGCTTTCATTTGTTTTCAAACCAAAATATGTTCAAACATCAGCTTTAAAAGCTGCTGGAGTCACTGTATCCTCTCGTCCTCAGTTACCATGTAATGGACTAACGTATAAAAAATATATATATATGATTTTTAAAAGGATTTATTTATTTTTAATTGCTACAGTGCTGTTAAATATCAATACAGTATCTTGAAAAAATATTGTGATACATTGTATCTATATTTTTTTTAACATCCCTTAGATACAGGGGCCATAATACACTATACAGTGATCCTGTAGTAACAAGTATATATATGTTGTAATGTCGAGTACTTGACTCTGGTGTTGTAGAATTTACAGACCACATGAGTCTTGAACCAAAATATAAACAAACATCAGCTTTAAAAGCAGCTGGAGTCACTGTATCCTCTCGTCCTCAGTCATCGTTGGGATCTCGTGGGGTTTAATTCTGCGGCCATCTAGCTTTGCTACACAAAAATGAACAAAGGTGTGAACATTTTTATGTTAATTGTAAATCAATTATAAATATTTTATATTAAATAATAAAACAGACAAGTACTACGATGAATAATATATACTGTATATATAATATATATATATAATTTGTTAAAATTGAATATTTCCTATTTTCGTAGAAAAAAAGAAAGAGTTTTTTTTATATTTTAAATAGTTTTCTTCATGATTAATATTCAAACTATTTTAAAGTTTCTGTATCCAAAGAATATATACCTTAGTGAAAAATATGTATTCATTAAATTGTATACAATAACATACAAATGTGTGTCTGCGTCATAATTGAACTTAATTTCAAGTTTAATTTATTTTTATTTTTGATTTAAGTATTTTATTTATTTATAATAATATAGGATAAAATATTAAGTCCATAAATTATCTTTATTTACAAGTAAAAAACAAAATGTTTTCTTCTTGTGATCCCAGTATTTTCTCCGTCACATTCAAGATAAGATAAGACATGAAAACCCCTCACATGTCATTATCATCTTGTAACGTTCAAGTGTTCGACGCTGATCACTGACGCGAGGCGTAATCCGGCCTCTATTTCTGAATCAATCTGGATTAACACGTTCATATAATCCCGAAGTTATGTGCTCATTTTTGTTTGTTATTCACAACACGCCTGTGCCAGGTCACGTGACCGTCGACACGCCTCTGCACGACTTGTCTCTGCTGATTCCACGCTTTCTCATCTGCTTTGACAGTTTTTCCGTCGTGCTTTTCAAACCAGTTTTCGGTGGAGCTGACAAACATCTTTGAATCACCGCGAGCGAAGGACGTTTCCACGGTCGAACAGAAGCAATTACTGACATGATTGCGACATCCGTGTTTCGAAAACAGTTTTCACTACATTGTTTTTTATTATTAACTGTTTGTTACTTTCCTTTAAGATTAATATTAAGATATTAACTATCTAGAGATGATTTACAACAAAATACTATAAATGATACATCTTTGACTACACAAGAGTGAGAGATTCAACTCTTGCAGTGCATTGTGGGACTGAAAGGAATTGGGTTTTTTTTGGTTGTTGTTGTTTTGATTTTAGAGGGGAACTATTTTTAATTCAATTTGATCATTTCTTATTATCTTAAGATTTTGTATTCATCCTTTGATCGTCTACATCACACTTTTTCAGTCAAAATCCAGTAAGTTTTTTGTTTTTTTACTTTTCTGTTCAACAAAAATAGAAACTTTTGTGTCAAATACTTAATTTTCCTGATCATTTAAAGCCTCTTTAACTCCAGCTGATGAGTTGATGTTTTGTCCGAAATCACAAGATTTTCCC
The DNA here is from genome assembly GCF_982586985.1 of Callionymus lyra. Lineage (NCBI taxonomy): Eukaryota > Metazoa > Chordata > Actinopteri > Syngnathiformes > Callionymidae > Callionymus > Callionymus lyra. Next base: position 7,144,573 of record NC_141831.1, read on the forward strand.
CCAGAAAAGTCAATTATAAACTTTAAGAAAATGACATGGGTTGAGTGTCGATGAGGTTTCATGAAACAGTGTCATCATTCTCTGTTAAACAATCATGTGAGGACTTTTTTAATTAATGGTTCAGAGCCATTCGTCGTCAAAGGTTTCATGAAACTTCATCCAATGTTTCATAAAACCTTATCCAATGTTTCACGAAACCTTATCCATTGTTTCAAAAACCTTATCCAATGTTTCACGAAACCTTATCCATTGTTTCAAAAACCTTATCCAATGTTTCATGAAACCTTATCCATTGTTTCATAAAACCTTATCTAAGGTTTAATAAAACCTCATCCAATGTTTCACAAAACCTTATCCATTGTTTCATGAAACCTCATCCAATGTTTCACAAAATCGTATCCAATGTTTCACGAAACCTTATCCAATGTTTCACAAAACCTTATCCATTGTTTCAAAATCCTTCTCCAATGTTTTATGAAACTTTATCCAATGTTTCACAAAACCTTATCCAATGTTTCACGAAACCTTATCCATTGTTTCAAAAACCTTATCCAATGTTTCACGAAACCTTATCCATTGTTTCATGAAACCTCATTAGTTGTTTTATAAAACCTTTTCCTATGTTTCATGAAACCTTATCCAATGTTTCACGAAACCTTATCCATTGTTTCAAAAACCTTATCCAATGTTTCATGAAACTTTATCCATTGTTTCAAAAACCTTCTCCAATGTTTCACAAAATCTTATCCATTGTTTCAAAAACCTTATCCATTGTTTCACGAAACCTTATCCAATGTTTCACGAAACCTTATCCAATGTTTCACGAAATCTTATCCATTGTTTCAAAAACCTTATCCACTGTTTCATGAAACGTCATCCAATGTTTCATGAAACGTCATCCAATGTTTCATGAAACCTCATTAGTTGTTTTATAAAAACTTTTCCTATGTTTCATGAAACCTTATCCAATATTGCTTGAAACTTCGTCGGTTGTCTCATTAAACCTCATCCAGTGTTTCATGAGACGTTGTTTCTTACATGTCTTTGTGTGTGTTTCCTCAGAGCACCGAACAAGTCACAGCATTCTGCCGAAGTCTCCACGACATGAACTCCCTGGAGTGCCCCATGTCGTCCTCGTCCTCCTCGTCCTCCTCGTCTCTCACCCCGAGTCCTGTGTCGGCGTTACCGCCCTCGTCGGGCAGCGTCACACAGAGACAGCTCTCCCATGCCGACAAACTGCGCAAAGTCATCAACGAACTGGTGGAGACGGAGAAGACGTACGTCAAAGTAAGTAAACAACTTGGAAAAATAAAACACTTTTGTTAGCTGTGGCTAAGCTACAAGTATTGTTAACTGTTTTTTACACAAAATAACTGATGAAACCATAGGAGGAAAACAAGTGATAGGGTGATGAGGTTTCATGAGAAAGCTGATGAAATATTATAAAAAACAGCTGATGAAATTTCATAAGAAAGCTGATGAAATATTATAAAAAACAGCTGATGAGGTTTCATGCAACAGCTGATGAAGTCTCATGAAACAGCTGATGAAGTTGTATAAAAACAGCTGATAAGGTTTCATGAAACAGCTGATGAAGTTTTATAAAAAGAGCTGATAGGGTTTCATGAAACAGCTGAATAAGTTTCATGAAACAGCTGATGAAGTTGTATAAAAACAGCTGATAAGGTTTCATGAAACAGCTGAATAAGTTTCATGAAACAGCTGATATAGTCTCATGAAACAGCTGATGAAGTTGTATAAAAACAGCTGATAAGGTTTCATGAAACAGCTGATGAATTCTCATGAAACAGCTGATGAAGTTTTATAAAAACAGCTGATAAGGTTTCATGAAACAGCTGATGAAGTCTCATGAAACAGCTGATGAAGTTGTATAAAAACAGCTGATAAGGTTTCATGAAACAGCTGAATAAGTTTCATGAAACAGCTGATGAATTTGTATAAAAACAGCTGATAAGGTTTCATGAAACAGCTGAATAAGTTTCATGAAACAGCTGATATAGTCTCATGAAACAGCTGATGAAGTTGTATAAAAACAGCTGATAAGGTTTCATGAAACAGCTGATGAATTCTCATGAAACAGCTGATGAAGTTTTATAAAAACAGCTGATAAGGTTTCATGAAACAGCTGATGAAGTCTCATGAAACAGCTGATGAAGTTGTATAAAAACAGCTGATAAGGTTTCATGAAACAGCTGAATACGTTTCATGAAACAGCTGATATAGTCTCATGAAACAGCTGATGAATTCTCATGAAACAGCTGATGAATTCTCATGAAACAGCTGATGAAGTTATATAAAAACAGCTGATAAGGATTCATGAAACAGCTGATGAAGTTTCATGAAACAGCTGATGAAGTTTCATGAAACAGCTGATGAAGTTTCATGAAACAGCTGATGAAGTTTTATAAAAACAGCTGATGAGGTTTTGTGAAACCATTGAGTGCCGCCTGGTGGGCGCTAAAAATGCCGACACTGTTTCATGACGGTTCATCAGCCCATCACTGAAATTCTATACAAAATTTGCATCATTATTGTTGCAGAAATCTTAACCAGAACAAGACTAATGAAGGTATGCAGTTTAAACAGTGAGATTCACAGATGAGGAATAAGATAAAAAAGCTTCTCATGAACAAAAAACAAAAAACAAAAAATCCTGAAGTTCTTCATTCCTCGTGTCGTCCCAGGACCTGAGGTACCTCATCGAGTGCTACCTGACACCCCTCCAGGCCGAGAGCTTCCTGACCCGGGACGAGGTACACCTCGAAGACAGATCAGAATCTCAGCAGGTTCTTTTTGTGCCGACGGTGACGCCGGTGTGTTGTTACAGCTGGACGACTTGTTCGGCAACCTGGGGGAGATGGTGGAGTTTCAGGTGGAGTTCCTGCGAACCCTGGAGGACGGGATCAGGCTGGTGCCGGATCTGGAGCGACTGGAAAGGGTGGAGCAGTTCAAGGTGCGGAATTCGCCTGAAAATGAAGTCGTCGTTTGATTGCGGAAGTAAATCAGTGTCATTGCAATATTGAAAAGAGTATTTTTAAGCATTTATTATCTTTTGAATTAGTTCATTTTTGATTGAAAGGTTGATTTTTTAAAATTTAATTTGTGAATTTGATAATCTTTATATTTAAAGTTTGAATTTTTGTAAATTTTAATCAAAATACATTGTTTTTATCCAGTAATAAAGTTTTTGTTTTAATTAAAATAATAATAAAAATGTTCAAAATGTAATATTTTGTAATTCTTAGCTTGTTTAATTAAATATAAAATATATTATAATAGAGTCAACAGCTATTGAACTGTTTTAATTATTCATGTTTTCACGCTCTTGAAAGAAAAATGTCATATAGTTTATATATTTAATTCTTGTGACTAATTCAACATTTTTAATTTGTAATTTGTGTTTAAATTGAATATAAAATTTTAATACACCAGACAATACTAAACGAGTATAGAGCTACTCGAGCTATAAATGTGGCGCCGTTTAAGCAACATTTTTATATTGAATTCAAACGAAGTTAAGAAATAGTTTGGTTAGAAATTATGTTTTTCAGTTATTGAAATTTGAATATCAAACTGTATGTGCAAAAAAGACAAAGATTCATCCATTTAAAAAATATTTACCTTTTTTATTTAACTATTTAAAAAAAAGCTAATTCAACCTTTCACTTTAAAATATTGAATTGAATTATTAAATATATATATATATATATATATATATATATATATATATATATATATATATATATATAGTTTCATTCTCAATTACACACACTATGTAGTTTTTTTTTGTTTTGGATCAGATTTTAGGTGTAAAATATAAACAATATATACTTTGTTGTATTCTCAATGACACAGACTTGTTTTTTTCTTTATCTACTCGTCTACTTATATCAGCGGAGGACATAATCACTGCTGCCATCCAGCGGCCGGAAGTTTAATCGCAACACAGAAATGAACAAACAATCTATAGTTTAATGTTAACCGCAAATAAAAATAACAAAAGTATTAATAAAAAAGTTACTGCTTTCAATTGTTTTTAAACCAAAGTATGTCCAAACATTAGCTTTAAAAGCTTCTGGAGTCCACTGTATCCTCTCGTCCTCAGTCATCGTCAGATTTCACAGTTTCTTTGAATTGCAACCAGAAAAATGAACAAAATCTGTAAATATTTCTATGTTAGTTTTGAATTAAAAAAATTATATAATGTTATTCATCTGATGTTTCACGAAACCTTATCCAATGTTTCACGAAACCTTATCTAAGGTTTCACGAAACCTTATCCAAGGGTTCATGAAACGTTATCCATTGTTTCAAAAACCTTGTCCAATGTTTCATGAAACCTCATCCATATTTCATGAAACCTCATCCATATTTCATGAAACCTTATCCAATGTTTCATGAAACCTTATCCAATTTTTCATGAAACCTCATCCAATGTTTCACAAAACCTCGTCCAATGTTTCATGAAACCTCATACAATGTTTCAAGAAACATCATACAATGTTTCACAAAATGACATCCAATGTTTCACGAAACCTTATCCAAGGGTTCATGAAACTTTATCCATTGTTTCAAAAACCTTATCCAATGTTTCATGAAACCTCATCCATATTTCATGAAACCTCATCCATATTTCATGAAACCTTATCCAATGTTTCATGAAACCTTATCCAATCTTTCATGAAACCTCATCCAATGTTTCACAAAACCTCGTCCAATGTTTCATGAAACCTCATACAATGTTTCAAGAAACATCATACAATATTTCACAAAATGACATCCAATGTTTCACGAAACCTTATCCAAGGGTTCATGAAACTTTATCCATTGTTTCAAAAACCTTATCCAATGTTTCATGAAACCTCATCCATATTTCATGAAACCTCATCCATATTTCATGAAACCTTATCCAATGTTTCATGAAACCTTATCCAATTTTTCATGAAACCTCATCCAATGTTTCACAAAACCTCGTCCAATGTTTCATGAAACCTCATACAATGTTTCAAGAAACATCATACAATGTTTCACAAAATGACATCCAATGTGTCATGAAACCTCATCCAAAGTTTCATGAAACTTATATTATGTTATTTTATACACACTTTACTGAAATATAAACGTTCAATCATTTAATGACGGTTCGTGACTGTGACCCGACAGAAGGTTCTCTTCTCTCTGGGCGGATCCTTCCTCTACTACGCCGACCGCTTCAAGATCTACAGCGCGTTCTGTGCCAGTCACACCAAAGTTCCAAAGGTTCTGGCTAAAGGTGAACCATCTCCCTTCATCAGGATATAACCAGTTCATCATTTATGCTAACTGTGGTTTCTTTGTTGTCGAACCTCCAGCGAAAACCGAACCGGACTTCAAGGCCTTCCTGGCCGAGAGGAACCCCCGGCAGCAGCACTCGTCCACGCTGGAGTCCTACCTGATCAAGCCCATCCAGAGGGTCCTCAAGTACCCCCTGCTGCTGAGGGAGCTGTACTCGCTCACGGACCCCGACAGCGAGGAACACTATCACCTGGATGGTGAGTCCAGACACACTATCGGAGTATTTACGGTTAATCATCGCCATATTCTGTGTTCGGGATACTGTGTCCATGTTTAAGGAACGAACTTTCAAATTCTAGTTTATATTAGCGTTGTTTTATAGTTCATATTTCAGTAAAGTGTTAATGAAATCATTTTTTTTTAAATTCAAAACTAACATGTAAATATTAACAGCGTTTGGTCATTTTTGTGTTGCGATTAAACTTTCGGCCACTAGATGGCAGCAGTCGTTATGTCCTCCGCTGATATAAGTAGACGAGAAGATAAGTAAAAAACAAGTCTGTGTCATTGAGAATACAACAAAGTATATATTGTTTATATTTTACACCTAAAATCTGATCCAAAATAAGTTAAAAAATACTACATATCCGTTCTAGCTAACAAATATTTTTAAGCGCAGTGAAACAAAATGGCCCTTGATGTAATTCATCTGACTCTTGAATATAGGTGCGAGGAAATATCGATACAGTTAATTATCACAATATTAATTTTCACAATACTTTTATTTATTTAATTTAGTTTGTTGTTACTATTCACAGTGTTTTTTCATTTTTGTGTTGAGATTAAACCACTGGCCACTAGATGGCAGCAGTCGTTACGTCCTTCGAAGCTAAAGCAACTGTGAAATCTGGCAATGACTGAGGACGAGAGGATACAGTGACTCCAGCAACTTTTAAAGCTGATGTTTGGACATATTTTAGTTTGAAAACAAATGAAAGCAGTTACGAGTTCATCAAGAAGTAAATTGTACATTCTACAACACCAGAGTCAAGTACTGGACAATACTACACATATATACTTGTTACTACAGTATCACGATAAAGTGTTTTGTGGCCCCTGTATCTTAGGGGTGTTATAAAATATAGATAAAATGTATCACAATATTTTTTCAAGATACTGTATTGATATTCAAAAGCACTATAGCAATTAAAAATAAATAAATAATTTAAAAAATCATATTTAGTTCTTTTTTACGTTAGTCCTTTTCATGGTAACTGAGGACGAGAGGATACAGGGACTCCAGTAAATTCTGCAACACCAGAGTCAAGTACTCGACAATACTACAAATATGTCCTATAGTATTGCAATATACTGTATCATTGCTTCTGTATCGTGATAGAGTCATATCAATACACACCCCTTGAACATCGAGTCGGTAACGTGCTCTTATGCGCCCTCTAGTGGCGATGAAGGCCATGAACAAAGTGGCGAGCCACATCAACGAGATGCAGAAGCTGCACGAGGAGTTCGGCGCCGTCTTCGACCAGCTCATCAGCGAACAGACCGAGGTAACGGGAGGCGACGAGGGTGAGATTCCTGAACGATCGGGACCAGCTTCTGACCGGACGAGTGTCTCTCAGGTGGCGGATCTGTCCATGGGGGACCTCCTGCTGCACGCCAACGTGGTCTGGATCAACGCGCCCGCCTCCCTGGTCAAGGGCAAGAAGGATCCGGAGCTGGCAGCTTTCGGTGGGTTCTTAGGATGAGTATGTCGTCATAGAAACCGCTCGCACAACACGAGGCACTTTCCAAACATACTTCATGACTTCACCATGAACACTACTGGCTAATGGAGGAGACAAAAGTATACTCAGTATACTCGACACTGATTGGCTCAACAAAACTTTGGGAATTTTACTCCGTAGTGGGATTTAATTGACATTTAAAATGTTGATTTTTAATTGTTTTATTGACATGTTGTTTTTTTTTAGCATTAAATTAATTATTTGGAATAATTCTATTTTAACCATTTCTATTTTGAAAGGTTGAATTTTTTTTTATTTAATAATTAAAATAAAACTGTTTTACATGTAGACTTTGATATTGTTATTACAATAATTAAATATATATATTCTAAAATTATTATTTTCTCATTAGTATCCTTTTAAGTTCAATCAAAAATGACACTATTATACCAACATTATCATATTGAATTTAAAAGGCTACCAATGAGAAAATGTGTTTGTTCATTTTTGTGTCGCGATTAAACTTCCGGCCGCTAGATGGCAGCAGTCGTTACGTCCTAAACTGTGAAATCCGGCGAGGACTGAGGACGAGAGGATACAGTGACTCCATCAGCTATAAAAGTTACAACTTACAAATATTGAATTTAGAAAATGTATTTTTGAAATATTGGAATTATAAAATCGAACTCTATGATTAAATAATATATATCATTAAACATTTATTTAAATTGAAATGACTAATTACTAATTATTTAATTTAGTTATTAAAAATATTTCAATATAAGAAAATGTTTCAACAAAATAAAATGGACATTATTTGCATCTGTTTGATTCAAATTTTTCCTATTTTGTAGAAACATTTACAATTTATTGTTACAAATATTCAAAATATAGTGTAACAAGAAGTAATTTATCAGGCTTTATATGCTGGTTGTACTGCTTTATTACCGTAATGACAGTTTTACGCGCACAAAGTACTTTCTCAGGAGGTGACACCGTCAATTTAAAATGTGAAATAAATCAATAAAAAGAAAAGCTGTTTATTTATCATATATATATATATATATAAAAAAACATGTTATAATAAATAATATGAAATATATAAATATTTGATTCATCATTTTAAACTTAAGATACAATACAAATAATGCTTTTATCTGTAATAAATAAAACTTAAACGTGGGTCCTATATAACTTGTTTTTGTAAGAAATGAGCTTTATTTAAAAATAGGTTGATATATTTGACGTTTTTTGTCACGATCTTGACGTTGAAAACGGTCATAAAATCAAACTCAGCGTGTTTTTCTCGCGTTTCTCTGCGTGAACACGAGATGTTTGACAGTCAGAACAGAAAACACCGAACTGTCTCTGCATGAAAATGAAAATCCTGCTCGTGAATCTTACATGAGGAATCTCTGATTCCCCGTCATCTAAAGTGCATCATGTCCAGGATTAAAGAACGTTTCAAAGTCTCTGCCTCTGAAACCTTTGAATATTTCACCGACACGTGAGAACCTGCCTCGCGTGTCAGAAGTATTTTCTCACACGATGGCGTTAAAATAAGTTTTTAATATAATATTCTCATGTTTTATTTCTTTTCTCTCAGTGTTCAAGACGGCAGTCGTGTTTGTTTACAAGGATTCCGCCAAACAGAGGAAGAAAATCGTGAGTAAATATTTCTATTCGTGTGAAAATTTGAGCGATCGCTTTTTTATTCATAGAAGTTGTGAAAATAAAGAATATTTTAGACTGAAGGAGTCTTTAGTGACGGGCGCGTCTGCCCTCTGCAGGCGTCATCGTGTACTGCAGCGCTGATGTGTTTTCTTCCGACAGGTTGCGTCACATCGAGCGTCCGTCAGCGAAGACAAAGATCCCTTCCGCTTTCGTCATATGATCGCGACCGACTCTTTACAAGTCCGCGCTCTCGCAAGTGAGTAAATAATATATATATTTTTTTAATACTATCAAGATAAATAAAAACAAAACTACGGGCAAAACATAAATATCTATAAATGTTAAAATGTTTTTAATTATTTAAAAAAGGAAAAGATAGAAAGCAAATAAGAATATCAAGCTATGATATACATATTTTTCTTTTCATATATATATTTTTTTTCTTTAAATAAAAAATAAAAGATTACTTTATAACATTTTGAAGTAAGTTTAAAGGTTAAAGCCGAATAAATAAAATAAATCTGTGTTAAAAAAAGAATAGTAGTGATCAATCAAGATATCAAAGTATTTTGATTGATGTGTTTATTGTTTTCATTCGTCTTGCAAGTTAGTAATAATGGAACTAAAATAAAAAAAACACTAACTAACACTAACACTAACTAATGCTAAATAATCGATGCATCTAAGAAATGTGTAATACATGTATTTTCTAAAAAGGTATTTGATCATACTTAATGATTATATAAAATATATTTTTTATTTGTATGAACACATTTTATTCAAATGTTATCAACACAAACGAAAGAATTGTGGACAAAACGTAAACATCTTCAATATCGGATTCTTTTTCAATTTTCTTTCAAGATACAAAAAAGTAAAAATAAACAGTAAAATATGTATTTTTTAAAACACTTAAAACTAGTAATGTGAGGTAAAATAAAGGAAAATTAATTGTCATTTTCTTAAGCCTTGACCCTGAGATAACACGAAGAAAGGTTATTTCACTTTAATACATTTTATATTATATAGTGTGTTTTCAGAGTTCAATAAATCAACTAAATCTGTTTAAAAATTATTATTTTTAAATTGATGTGCTAAACTTAAATATCTCTAACAAAGAAATCTTCAAAACATTTCTTTCAAGACATTAACATAAAATGAGAGAAAAAATAAGAAAATTAAGCCATAAAATAAATAATTTTAACACATTATATTTAAACTTATAATGTAATAAATCTAGGAAAGATGACGACACATAAAAGTCCGTTTATAACACGTTATTATTATAAATCTTTACAATCGTTTTAAAATGTTAAATCATTTTATTAAAATAAAAGCTTTTAAATAATAATATATAATAATATTTTGTAATAATAATATTAGCCAAATATTGAACTAGTCGTTGCATAAAATAAAAAATAATTTTAATTAGTTTTTTAAATGTCAAGAAAGATGATTGTAAAAATACGTTTATAACATTTTAAAGTGCGTTTTAGGATAGAGGTCAAGGGTCATCACTAAAAAGTTATTAAAGTATTGATTGGCTCAAAAATGAATCATGGATTTTACGTGTTTACCAAACATTTTTTTCATTTTCCTCCGTCAGACTCGGAAGGAACATCCGTGTGCGAGATCGTTCACACCAAGTCTGAGTCCGAGGGTCGACCGGAGAGAACGTTCCAGCTGTGCTGCAGGTAAAACACCTTCAACACCTTCAACACCTGCATATATGTTCCATCAACATCAACGTGATGTTCTCCTGGCGCAGCTCTCCGGACAGCAAGAAGGACCTCCTGAAGTCCGTCCACTCCATCCTCAGAGAGAAGCAGCGACGGCAGCTGATGAAGACCGACAGCCTCCCGCCCAGCCAGCAGTACATCCCCTTCGGGGGGAAACGCTTGTGTGCGCTGAAGGGAGCTCGACCCTCCGTGAACAGAGCAGGTGACTATTAGCATAGCCCTGTTAGCATTAGCTTCAAGATGTTTGTTAGCATAACACTGTTAGCATTAGCTTCAAGATGTTTGTTAGCATAACACTGTTAGCATTAGCTTCAAGATGTTTGTTAGCATTAGCTTCAGGATGTTTGTTAGCATAACCCTTTTAGCATTAGCTTCAAGATGTTTGTTAGCATAACACTGTTAGCATAAGCTTCAAGTGAACCCTTTAAATTAAAGCCTACGCTGTTTGTTAGCATAACACTGTTAGAATTAGCTTCAAGTAAACCTTTAAATTAAAGCCTATGATGTTTGTTAGCATAATACTATTAGCATTAGCTTCAGGATGTTTGTTAGCATAACACTGTTCGCATTAGCTTCAAGTAAACCTTTAAATTAAAGCCTATGATGTTTGTTAGCATAATACTATTAGCATTAGCTTCAGGATGTTTGTTAGCATAACCCTTTTAGCATTAGCTTCAAGATGTTTGTTAGCATAACACTGTTAGCATTAGCTTCAAGATGTTTGTTAGCATAACCCTTTTAGCATTAGCTTCAAGATGTTTGTTATCATAACACTGTTAGCATTAGCTTCAAGATGTTTGTTAGCATAACACTGTTAGCATAAGCTTCAAGTGAACCCTTTAAATTAAAGCCTATGATGTTTGTTAGCATAATACTATTAGTATTAGCTTCAAGTTAACCTTTAAATTAAAGCCTATGCTGTTTGTTAGCATAACACTGTTAGCATTATCTTAAAGTAAACCTTTAAATTAAAGCCTATGGTGCTTGTGAGCATAACACGGTTAGCATTAGCTTCAAGTACCTTCAACTACTTCTTCAGCTACAAGTGTAAGAAACATCTTGGAAAGTTAGTCTTGTTTCGTCCAGAATACATTTTATTTAAATACTCTTAATTTAAATTAATATCTATAAATCTATAAATGTTTACAAACAAAACATTTAAATTGTTTTATTCGCGAAAAAATTATCTCCTTTTGGAAAACAAGTTAAAAGAGCGCAGACGTCTGTCAAGCAGCTCCTTGATTTTGTCGAATTTTTTTGTTTATCATTCATTTTCTTTCCCTTACATTTATTTTATCAGTAAATTAAAAAAAAATATAGTATTTGAAATATTCACAAAGATCTTCAAATATGTTTTGGATCCAGATGGTATTTTCAAAAGGAAATTCCTTCACCAGTTATGTTGATTAAAGTATAAATATTAAGTTAGTTTTGCAGTTCTAGTCATACATCTGTGGTGGAAAGTTTTGCTGACAGTTCCCTCAAAAAAAGCCAGAGACCGCGTTGACACTGTGTCTCCTCTCAGCCTCAGCGCCGTCGCGGAGGTTAGCGCGCCGCAAGCTGGTGAGGAACCGCTTCACCATCGACACCGACCTCGTCGTCCACGGCAACAACAACAGCGCCGACTCCGAACCGCCCGCCGCCGCCGCCGCCGCCGCCGCCACCCACACCCACAACCCCCACTCCCAGCATGCACCTCTTCGACCTCACAAGCCCCAAGGTGAGGACACGGACCGCTGGGTGGAGGAGCAGTTTGATCTGGGTTGCTATGACGATGGCTGTGATGCCGTGCAGGTGAAGGAGACTGACATTCTGAGCGACGGCGACGAGTACTGCACGTCGGTCCGGGCCGCCTCGGCCGGCCTGCGGGGTCTGGACCTGGGCGGGGGAGGCCAGAGGACTCGGGGGGAGGAGGACGACCACCACGACTCTCTGGACTTCCCTCGCCCGTCGCTCAAACAGTGCTCCGCCGAGGGCATCACGATCCAGGACCAGGACGTCTGGGTCCGCAGGGACGACTTTGGACGCAACGGCGACGTCTTCTGAGGGGAAAAAAAACAACAAAAACTTTTCAATTAAAAACAAAAAACTTTCCCCTGAAAATTTTCACCTGCATCTCCCGACAATCTCCAGACTCTTGGCAGCTGTCCGTCACTCATCAAGCCAAAAAAAAAAGTCTATTTTTCAGGAATGTGGGCGTCTATATTTTTCTGCCTCAAGAAAAAACTGTCACTCAAGGGCTCGTGTTACTGAAATCTTCCTTCAGGGTCAAAAACCATGGAACTAGCTTTACCAGGATTTTTGTTTTTTGGACTCCTGGACTGAACTGAAATTTTTTCACTTTTTTTCTTGGTCTCTTTGTAATAAAACATCCTGCCTTTTCGTCTTTATTTAATCGTTGCCTTGTCATGGCTGTGTTTACACCTTCGCTGCCCAAGTGTTGCCACGTCTGTGCCATTCACGTGAATGTTTTTATTTGTGTTCTCGACCACGACGCTCCTGAAAGAATCCACGACAAACCTTCTGGTTTTACTTGAAGAGCGAGTCTCATTGTCGTGCGTCGTTTCTCCTCGGCCACCAGGAGGCGCTGCTTCACCATTTGTCCTCACCCGGGTCACTATAGATGGGAGTGAATCAGTGGCGTCGGAATATTGAGGAGTTGGATTTAACATTTTAAACGTTGAAACTTTGAATTTATTTATTGAAAAGTATTTTTTCAAGCATTTTATTTATTTATTTTTATTAAATTACATAATAAGTTTTGAAACCGTATTTTTATGGAATAATTGAATTTAATAATTTGGTTATTGAAAGATTTGAATTATTTTTAATAATTAATTTAATTTTAGAAATCGTACATTTTCAATGCGAATGTTTTTAACACACTAGAGTTTGATTTAATAATTCAAAAATATTTTCTATAAATTCAATATTTTTTTTATTTGTAGCCTTTTGAATTCAACGTGAAAATGTTGCGACCATTAAAACACAGAGTTGCTCGATCATGTGATACAACGTGGTCATGTGATCGTTCCATGCGCCACATGATTGGCTGAAAAGTTCGATCAAGTCGCTCTGTGCTCTGTTGGTTTTGTCTGGCGTCAACATTTTTATATTGAATTTAAAAGGCTACGATTGAACGAATAATGAATTAAGAGCATTTCTTTTTTAATTATTGGAATAAGAATATTAAACTCTATGTGTAAAATAGAATATTTTTTCAATTTTTTAATCTTTTAATATAGAAGTTCCAACGAGTTAAATTCAATCACTCGATTTATTCCGATTCGACTGATCCGCTTCCGTTCACGACTACTGTGCACCTCTTGGATGTAACACTTGTCCAGGGTCAGTGGAAACCAAATTTTTTGGAGGTTAATTGTCTTTTTACGACAATTCTGTTGTTTTTTTTGCTGGGCGACGTTCACGAAGACTGTGAGGTACAATCACTTGTGCTTAATAATAATAATAATAATAATAATATTGTGATGCTTCCTTCTGTACTTAAAAAAACTGTGTTCGTACATGAAACTGTTGAGTATTTTCATTTTTATGTCGGAATAAATTTCTACATTAAACCAGAGTGAGACCAGTTTGTAGAGGGAAGAGTTATTAATTGATATATATTTTCCTACTTACTTAAAATATTTTTAATTGTATTTTATTTCTTCATGTTTTATTTATTTTTAAACTATATTTTTCTATTTTTTTGACAAAAATAAGTAGCCATAGAAAAAGAAAAATGTCCTCTTTAAATAACTACAATTAATAAATACAAATTTATTTTAATTTATTTTTTTGTAACAAAACATAAAACATAATTCCTATTAACTTCGAATTAAAAACAATTTAGATGGTAGTCATTTCATGAATTACAATTTGTTATTTGTTTTTAAACATTTATACATATTTTTAATTATCACATTCTTATTTTTATTACAAAAAATATGAATGTAGAAAACAGTGGAGTTTAGAAATATATATATATAAAAAGTTAGTTTTGTTTCATCTAGAATACATTTTATTTAAATACTCTTAATTTAAATTAATATCTATGTAAAAAATTGCCTTTAGATGGGAAAATGTTTACAAGTAAAACATTGAAATTGTTTTATTCTCCTTTTGGAAAATAATTAAAAGAGCGCAGACGTCTGTCAAGCAGCTCGTTGATTTTTTCAATTTTTCTTTGTTTATCATTCTTTGTTTATTCATTTTTTTCCCTTTAAATTTATTTTATCAGTACATTTAAAGACATATATAGTATTTGAAATATTCAAAAAGACATAAAGATATTCAAATATGTTTTGGATCCAGATGGTATTTCCAAAAGGAAATTCCTTCACCAGTTATGTTGATTAAAGTAGAAATAAAAAAAGGAAAATAACATTTTGTAAAGTTCGTTTTGTAGTTCTAGTCATGCTTAAGCATCTGTGGTGGAAAGTTTTGCCGACAGTTTCTTCAAAAAGAGCAAGAGACCGAAATATATAAAAGACACAAACATTGAAGCAAACTCCAAACAGGAAGTTATCGGTTTACGTCTTAAATGCTAACATTAGCAACAGCAAAAAACATTAAGTTTGTGTCAATATATATCAAATTATCCTCTTTTAACTCAACTTTTCTTCTTAAATCACATACATTTCCATTTATGTTTCACATACATTTCCATCTATGTGCTATGAGTAATAATATATGATGTATAATATAATATAATTATAATAATATATAATCATAACATAATATAATCTATGTGCTATGCTAACGCTAGAAAACTAGCGTTAGCATAGCACAGCTATATATAACGAACCGCCTCTTATGTAACATTTAATTGCATCATAAACCATCTTCTTAAAATGCCTTGTCGTGCTGAAGCTTTTCCCCGCATTTTGATCAAAGCTAATTAGAGATTTTTAAATTAAAAAACTGCATCAAGGCGACGTTTTTGATGATGAGAGTTCGGCTGCTTCTTAACTCTCCGACTCTAGGATGACGACTTGCTCAAGGACTCTCCAGCCGAGGCAGCATCAGCAGCAGCAGCAGCGTCTTCCAAGTTTGTCCACGGGCTGTTTGTGAGTCTTCCAGGTTGCGATGCCAGGTTTTCTCGGGTCACCGGGCTCCGGGCGTCTCGAAGAGAGTTCTCCTGATAAACAACATGTCAGCACAAGGTGATATTAAGTCAGCCTGCAGGACGGTTGATGGTCGTGCACGGATGGTCGTGCACGGATGGTCGTGCACGGATGGTCGTGCACGATCTTTTTTTAATCGTGAGTTCTGGTTCTCGCGGAGGAAGTTCCCATCAAGACGCCCGGAGGCCGCGACGGATAATCCGGCGTCTTTAACCTGAACTTTAATCCGAGTCTCATCAGGACCGGAGGAGCTGCCAGTGCATCTGCTCCTTAATCTGAGCAGGAATAAGATCCAGATCCACTGTAACCTTGACTAGAGTCGACCAGGACAAAAAAAAATCATAGCGTGAATCTTTTCGTATCAATTTGTTAAAGAGCGTTTGATGATGTTACAGTAAAAAAATCACTTGTATAAATGACTTTAAAGTTATCTTAAGCATCAAAAAGATGTTCAAAACGTCAATAAAACTAACATTTATTTAACTATAAAGGAATACATGACTCACATAAAGGTCACTCATAATTATCACATGACATAGAGGAATGATCACATGACACACACACTGTTCTTATAACAAATAATGTCCACATGACACGTGATGCTCAAACAAATGTTCACATGACACACAAAATGATCACACG
Organism: Callionymus lyra; assembly: GCF_982586985.1. Classification (NCBI taxonomy): domain Eukaryota; kingdom Metazoa; phylum Chordata; class Actinopteri; order Syngnathiformes; family Callionymidae; genus Callionymus; species Callionymus lyra. The sequence goes on from NC_141831.1 coordinate 7,160,794, forward strand.
ACATAAATTAAAAATCCCATGACACACAAATTGATCACATGATACCCATAAATTATTCGATGACATAAAGAAATGATCACATGACACATGTAAGGGTCAAACAAATTATCACATGACACACATACTGATCACATGACATAAATAAATGATCATATGACACACATAATGATCACACACATTATTACATGACACACAAACTGATCACATGATACCCATAAATTATCCTATGACATAAAGGAATTACCATGTGACACACATAATCATCAAATGACAGGCATAAAGTAATGGTCACATGACATACACACTGTTTATATAATAAACATAATGTCCACAAGATACACAAAATGATCACATAGATCACATGACACACATAAGCATCACTTATCACATGATACACATAATGATAACATGACATACATGAAAGATCCCATGACACACACACTGATCACATGATACCCATAAATAATCAGGTGTCATAAAGGAATGATCACATGACACATAAAATGATCACATAAATAATCACATGACACACAATCTCATCATATGATACCCATAAATGATCACATGACACAAAGGAATGATAACGTGACACATTTAATGATTCACATAACTCACATAAATGATCACATGACTCAAATAATATGCACATGACACAAAAATGTTCTCACAACACAAATAAATGAACACATGACACACATAATGGTCACATAACAAACATAATGTTCACATGACACCCATAAATGATGTACTGCTCACATGATACCCATAAATGTTTACATGACATCAAGAATTAATCACATGGCAGACTTAACAATCCCATAAATGATCACATGACTAGTATACATCTCACAGAATATCCATAAAAGATTACATGAGGTGAAGAAATGAAAATACACAACGATCAAATGACACACAAAAAAACCTCATGACATAAATAAATGATGGAATGACACGCATACGCTTCATATTAAAAACATTAACCTGAAAAACATTATAATCACATAAATGATCACGTGACACATATTATGCGAACATGACACAAACAATTGTATCGACATAGATAGACGATCACATTATACACATAATGTTCAATAATTGATTAAATAACATCCTGTAACATCACTAATAAAAGCATAAATGTATGTATAAAGTTAACATCTTGTTCAGTGTAACAGAACAATATAAATACGAGACATTCTCTAAAATCTAGTTTTCTGAACTGCTGACAGTTTTTGACTTCAGTTTAAACTTTTCTTTGAAACCTTGTGTGTACGAGTCGAAATGTACGATTGAACCATGACGGATGTAAAATAAACATGCAAAATAAAGGTTCATTAAACAAAGAAAACAACCTCAAACCCAACATATTTACATTTTCCACATCAGATTCAAGTTGTAGAACAAAAGAACAGTGAACGTCAAACACTAAACGTGAAAAAGTATCCCCTAATATGTACTTAAATCATCTTCCGTTACCGTCGTTTTATTCTGAAAGGCCAAGGCGGAAGTTGTCTGCAGCTCTCCCGCTGACTTGACGCGCTCTCACGCACAGGTTGAGACCAGAAACAAAAGTGACAAGAATCACATCTTTGACTTTTTCACGAAGACATTTTATTCTGATTTATTTTCACATCTCGAGGTTCGGACGAAACAGTTTCGAACGAAAAGAAGGATTTAAGATCCGGAACTTGTGCTTTTTTTTTGGCGCCGGGATGAAGGACCAGGTGCGTCGGCGGGACGACGGCAGCGTCTCGTCCGCGTCATGGAGTCTCTTCTCCGGCTGAGGTTCCTGGAGCAACATGGAGGACAGAAGGAGAGTCTCGTGGCTCCTGCTCTGGTCCTGCTTCTCGATGACTTCAGCTCAGGTCCTCAGGATCGGTGAGTGAAGAATGTCGAAGAATCTTTTTAAATGTTTGGCAACATTTGTGGTTAAAACAATAAAACATTCGCTTCAACACAAAATTACATTATTTTCCATTTAATTTCATTATTTAAACGTTTGAATTAACATTTTTTTTATTGTGTGAATCAATTTTCAGAATCATTATAATAATAATAATAATAATTTACATTTTTAAATAATACAAAATAACGCAAACTTAATTTTAATACTTAAAAACGGTAAAAGAAAACAGCCTTTTGATAAATAAAAAAAAGAGTAATTGAAACAAGAATCATTTACTAAACTCAAGTTATATTAACAATATATATATATATATATATATATATATATATATATATATATATATATATATATATATATATATATATATATATATTTTGACAAATTTGTTTTTATTTTTTAAACATCATTTTTGTGTAAATATTTATTTTAAGACTTGAATAAATTGCAAATAAAAAGAAAAGCTTTATTATTTTTCTATGGCGAATTAATAAATATATTGACACGATTATGGAGAATAAATGTTTTAAAATATTTTAAAACGGTCCAAGGAAACATAAACAATAAATGGATTTATAAAAATGATTAAAAAAAACTGTTGTTGTTGGTAAGGGTTTGATTTCATCGTTATTGTTCTTGTTTATTTATGTTTATCAACATTGTTGTTATTCATAATAAAGCAAGAATGAAACAAATGTATTAACATCATCACATCTTTTTAATGTAAATACATTATAAGAATACATTTGTTTTTCAAATAAATAATAGCAATTAAAAAATAAAACTCATTGTATTTAATATTTCACATTACAATTAAACAGGTATGAATAAAAAAAATGTAATTGACAGTAATATACACAAATAGATTTCTGTTGTTGTTTTATACTTTTTAAATCATTTTTGACAGATTTTATTGTTAAAAAAAAGAAGCAAGAATTAAACATATATTGACTTTAAATTTAAAATAGTAACAAATATAGCAAATACTTAAAAAGATATTTATGATACTATGGATAATAAATGTTTTTAAATAATCTAGTGATGTGTATATATAGTTAAATATTTGTGTTTTTGATCGTAAACGTTATTGTTATTAACACTAATAATGATCCAGGTTCAATAAATAATCGCGATATAACTGTTTGAATCTGTATGTATTGCTATTCTGAACCATCTTCACTGGAACTCAAGTTTCCTCCCGTGAATCCCATCTTCTCACTGTGATACCCGGAGATGCTCATCTCCTTCCTCCATCCATCCTTTGACCTCATTTCCAAGACGACCAAGAATTAACTTCTCGCTTTGCATCACAATATCATCGACCGTCCTGAGAGTGGATTCATTTCGAGTCCAGACTTCCAACCGTTGCGGACGAGACGCCCCGTGATGGAAGTATCGATTCACCGGCGAGCGTCTGAGAACGTGTTCAACCGGTCGTGATGGAAGTGATGCAAGTGTCCGCGGACGCTCAGAGTTCAGAGAAGTTCAGGCGTGGACGAGTCGAGAGGAGGATGTTCGTGGCGTCGTTCGCTTCTTCCGACGGTCCTGCAGGAACTGAAACTGATTGAATATTTATGACTTGAATCAAAGAAAGGTTGCTAGGTAGGGCTGCACGATATATCGGAAAAATATTGTTATCGCGATATCTGCACGTGTGATACGCATATCGGAAACATGTGCGATAATTTATAATATTTATTGTATAAATCAAGCATTACTTTAATGTGTACTTCGACCAATCAGTGTCATGTTCTGTAAAGTTGTCAATTTGTACTTCTATGTCTCGATGTTGTTTACGTCTCCGTCCGTCTGTGAACTGTGCAGCTTGCTAGGCTCAGTTGCTATGGCGACGCGTCTTGCCGGCGCGCTGACTTAGCTCAGTATATACACGGAAGTAATACTAACTTATGATCTAGTCAAACACTAGTGATCCAGTCACTCGTCTCTTTCAACCTCCTTTGTTAAAGCAACATATCGTAAGAACTTTTCATCTCGTCTCAGTTGTTTTCTTATATATATTATTTCTTAAGATCGTGAACTTCCAAACAAGTGTAAACCTGTCCGTCTTCGCCGTATGCTAACGAGCTAAGTTGTTAGTGTCATTTATAAAGTGTTATGTGTGCGTGTACAAGGAGGTGGATTTATTATTGATTTGGTGATATCGCGACGCGCCGGCGGCTCCTCTCTGATGTCTCTCAGTTTGGCGGGAAACCAATACAAGTCCCGCGAGACTGAGTGTTATAAGTGATATTAGAAATAAAAAGGAGATTAAATAGTATTTCTAAAGTAGTAATATACTAAAGTAGTATTTGAAGTAGTAAACCAAATATATACGTTTAAATACATGTAGATTTAACTAGGACATATGGATGCTTTAATTGTTGCAGTGCATTATGAGGGTGACTACGATACGTGTCTCGTCTTATTTGAATAATAAAATATTCTTGTTTTACGCATAATGTCTGTGGGAAAAAAATACAAAGGAGAAAAAAAAAGATGATTAAATAGTATTACTGAAGTAGTAATATGCTAAAGGTACAACTAGGTAGGTAAACTATACGTTTAAATAAATGTAGTCTCAACTAGAACATATGGATGCTTTAATTGTTGCAGTGCATTATGGAGGGGGACTATGATGTGACACATTAAATACAAAATAAACAAGAAAATGGAATGTGAATGATGGTAGAAAAAGTATTTTAAGAGATAATTAAAAAATGTAAGAAGTTATGAATTGTGTATTTTTAAAATATGAATAAATCGAAAATAACTAAAAATATAGAAGAAAACATGACTTAAATAAATGAAACTTAAAGTTCCTTTACATCTAAAAACAAACTAGTTTATTTGAAATAGAATCAACACTTCAGTCCAGACTTCTGTAAAGTTGCAGCTCTGGACTCTGAGGTTGTCTCCGAACATCCATCAGGCTGTCGGGGACAGAGGTTTGTTTTGGACGTGAAGACTCGTCTCAGATACGTATTGATCCTCATGCTCTCCTGAGGCTGAGACTGAAACACTGCTTCTTACTTTTCTGTCCAGAGAACAAACTCAAACAAAGCAAGACGTGTGTAGTTGTGCGTTTCTTGAGTGATGGAAAATTCTACCTTCAGATTCCTGATGTGAATTTCATCTTAAATCAATATTATGTCATCAAAGTGAGTGTCCAAATGAAATCTAGGACAAAAAGGAATATTTTATGTCATGTTTCTGCTCCTGATGGGATGGATTGATGCAACTAAAAGATCACATTTCAGTTTGTGTGCCTTAAAAATATGTATATTTTAACAAAAATAACTTAATTTGGCTTTTACAATGTCAGAGCCTTAAAATGTCTATTTTAAAGATTTATTCAAATAAAATGTCAAATTTGTGTATTTCATTGAAGAGGTTTTTTGTTCAGGTTTTGAATATTTTTGACATAAATCTCACTTTAAATATTTTGAAGAGAGACAGCTTTTACCTGTATTACCTGTATGTATTCTTATTCTTAAGTAGGGGTATGTATTTGAAAGAATATATATATATATAAATATATATATATATATATATATATATATATATATATATAATATATAATATATCATAATACAGAAGCGACAATGCGATATATCATGATAGTGTAGTAGCAAGTACATATTAGTAGTATTGTCAAGTACTTGACTCTGGTGTTGTAGTATTTACAGACCACATGACTCTTGACAAAGTCGTAACTGCTTTCTTTTGTTTTCAAACCAAAATGTGTCCAAATATCAGCTTTAAAAGTTGCTGGAGTCACTGTATCCTCTCGTCCCCAGTCACTTTATTCTCTCGTCCCCAGTCACCAGTCACCATTTGCATTGTTTTGTGGTACTGTAGGAACAAGAATATATATGTAGTATTGTTGTGTACTTGACTCTGGTGTTGCAGAATTTACTCTTGACGAGTCACTGTATCCTCACTGTCTCCTCTTGTCCTCAGTCATTGCCAGAATATTTTAATTTCTAGTGTTTCTTAACCTGGTGGAGTCACTGTATCCTCTCGTCCTCAGTCACCGCAGGATTTCAATATTTCTTCAGCTGCAGAGGATGCAAGCTGCTGCCATCTAGTGGCCGGAAGTTTATTTGCATCACAAAAATGAACAATGTAGCTGCATGTTAGTTCTAAACGAAATCGGAAAAAAAATCACTGACTTTATTGAAATATAAATGGTGCTGAATGTCAATACATTATTGTGAAAAAACATTTCAATTTTATAGAGTATAGAAGGTTATTAAGGTTCATTTATTACTTGTTTTAAATATAAAAATCACTTTAATTAAAAATAAATAAATAAAAAGATCCCGTGTGTACATCTCGAGATTCCTTTAAAATTAAACAAATTAAAAAACTTTTTTTTTTTAAATAAAATGTATCCTTAAGAAGAAAACTTCTAAAGGTTTGGATATTTTTGGTGGAAAACATTTTGTTCCTCAGCTTTTCTTTTAGTTCCTCTTGTCGTTTCTCAAAGAGAACGTGATGATTCTCTCGCAGAAACAAAAGCACAAAATAAACAAAACAAAACAAACTCAGACAGACATGTTTTTATCCTTGAAATCTGTGTTTTCCACAATTAAACTCAGACACACTGAGCTTCAGACGAGCTCGAGCGTCGATCCTTCCTCGTAATTGCTTGTTTCCATATAGACGTGGAGGTTTGGTGCCCACGCCAGCAGCTCTTGAGTCAACGTCTCCACTGACGTTCCTTCAAACTTGAACCAGGATCACGGACGTCCACATCGGTTCAGTCTGGCTGGAGCAGAAGAAAAGGTGGTCGGACGCGCTCTGATACACAAGAGGAACTGAACTCAGACGTGCTCTTCAAGATCTTCAAGACTGACTCTTCACCTCCCTCTGCGACCATCTTTCTTCTGGAGGAGTTGAAACACCAGTTCACTGAGCAGACATTAACGGTCCAGAGACGTCTGCTTGTAAATAGTTGTCGACCCGACTGAGTAAAGAACATTCTTAGCATCTTACGAGGTCGTTTTGATTCCACTTTTTCTGTCGAATTAGACCCGAAATGGACCTTATTAACTCAGATTCTACCATTTATTGACTCATAGATTTATTATATATAAAAAGAAATATATATATATATAAATATTCTGTATGTTTATCCTTGGCGTGTATTGTCAAAAATCTGTTAATACGTATCACCATACAGGGTCAACGATGAGATATATTGCGATATATAGTGATAGTGTAGTAACAAGGATGTATTTGTAGTATTGTCGAGTACTTGACTCTGGTGTTGTGATAGTGTAGTAACAAGTATATATGTGTAGTATTGTCAAGTACTTCACCCTGGTGTTGTGATAGTGTAGTAACAAGTATATATCTGTGTAGTATTGTCAAGTACTTGACTCTGATGTTGTGATAGTGTAGTTACAAGTATATATGTGTAGTATTGTCCAGTACTTGACTCTGGTGTTGTGATAGTGTAATAACAAGTATATATGTGTAGTATTGTCCAGTACTTGACTCTGATGTTGTGATAGTGTAGTAACAAGTATATATGTGTAGTATTGTCCAGTACTTGACTCTGGTGTTGTGATAGTGTAGTAACAAGTATATACTGTATGTGTAGTATTGTCCAGTACTTGACTCTGGTGTTGTGATAGTGTAGTAACAAGTATATATGTGTAGTATTGTCGAGTACTTGACTCTGGTGTTGTGATAGTGTAGGAACAAGTATATATGTGTAGTATTGTGGAGTACTTGACTCTGGTGTTGTAGTATTTACAGACCACATGACTCTTGACGAACTCGTAACTGCTTTTATTTGTTTTCAAACCAAAATATGTCCAAACATCAACTTTAAAAGCTGCTGGACTGTATCCTCTCATCCTCAGTCATCGCCCGGATTTCACATTTTTTCATTGTTTCTTTAGGAGGACATTATAACTGATGTCATATAGTGGCCGGAATTGTAATTACAACGCTAAAATGAACAAATGCTGTCGATATCTGCCTGTTAAATTAAAAATAACTAATTTTAAAATTTGAATCGATATACAGTATCATAAAAAATATATATCTCAATGTTTCATGTAATATTGTTAAAATGTTTCATCCATCAGAAGTAAAAGTAAAAAAAATAAAAAAAATGCTGATGTTTAACAGCAGAATTAAAAATGATAACGTTGAGGTTGAATATTGTAAAACAAATGAATTTATTTTAAAGCAAATTAATTCGAAACTACAGGTTTAAGTAAAAAAAGGCTTAGTTGAGATAATCAATAGCAGACTGAAAAAGTATTTTGGTTAATTTCATTAAATTCTGCATGTACTCTCTCACCTTTTTCTCATAGTATTTTTCTTTTAATTAATTTGATTAATTATATTTTTAAATTCCATTTAGTTTTCATTATTTTTTGAAAGAAATTAAAGTAAAAATAATCATGCAAAATTTAATCCATCACCAAAGTATGAAATATATTAAAATAAAAACAATGTCAAATTAAAAAAAAGTGTAAATAAAATATTAATTTTGTAAATAAACTTAAAATAATAATACAACATCTTAAAATCGTGTCATATTTTTTATATTGAAATAAAGTATAATCAGAATGTAATAATTAAATATTTTATGTACAATTAAAATGCAAATATTCACAGTTTCTTCATTTTTGTGTTGCAATATAACTTCAGGCCGCTAGATGGCAGCAGTTATTTCGTCCTCCGCAGCTCAAGGAACAATGAAATCTCGAGATATCCTGGAGATGACTGAGGACGAGAGGATACAGCCGACTCCAGCAGCCTTTAAAGCTGTTCTTTGGACACATTTTGTCTTTCAATTCTTTGAATTCAACCAAATAAATGGAATAATCACAAGATAAAATCGTGATTCTCTATTTTTTATCGTTTGTAAAAGTCATAAACGAATAAAGCTCGTCCACTAATAAATAAAAAATAATTTCATCATCACTGATCACCTGCGACCGTCATCTCAGCCTCTGCAGAGATCCAAAAGCCTGACAAGGCAATCGAACGTCGTTTAAATTCCATCTGTAAATGAAAAATAAATGGAAAAAGTTCCCATTTACTAGCGTTTTATGCAGATTTATCAAATTTCCCCACTTCGTTGCCATGGTTACCTGGAACCCTCGGCAGCGATTTGAGAATTAAAAGCCATTCCAGATGGATGTTTTCCGCTCGCACTTGGATTACGCTTCGTTATTTCAGCGGCGGCCGGAGGTTTTGAATCCATTAATTTATTATCCAGGCATAAAGTTTTGACAAATTTCACGAGCGGATTTGATTTGAAAACACATAATTAACGACGGCGACCTTGCAGCGCGAAGACGTTTGACGACTTTATGCGTCTTTAACCATCATTTCCCAAAGGAATCAATAAAGTCGTATATTATTTAAACGTGTTTATTCAAGATGAAGCGTTTCTTTCATAGATTTACTACAAATGTTTATTTATTTAAAGTACTGAAGACGTTTGTTTTACATGTAGTTTCACAATCCATGTGTATTTATTTTTAACATGCGTTTTAACGTAAATAACTTAAGTTTATGTCATCATAAAAAACGTGAAATTACAAATATTTATTTAAATAAAATTAGAAGCTTCACAAAATCTAAAACGTTTTCGATGCTTTGGATTCATGACAAGTGGACAAATGGTAATAATAATAATATAAATGTCTAAATATATATATTATTTTCTAATTGTATGAATATCCAACATGCCAATTATTAAAGGAACAACAATTAAAATGATTACAATAAAACAAATGTTATTTAAAAAGATGTAATATAAAAAAACTATTTATACAAAAAGGGAAATAAGGATACAAAGATGATGTAATAATTTACGCTTTTGTTGTATTTAGTCAGAAAATTTGAAATGATAATAAAAATGTGTCTGAACTACAATTACATTGAATAAAAAAATGTTTGAGGTTTCAATAATTTTTGGTTTATACATGAAATAGTTTTCTTTATTTTAACATCTATACTCTCCAGCAAAGGAATTTATTTTGATCACTGAGTTATGATGTTACCACTAATAATCACTGAGTTACGATGTTACCACTAATGATCACTGAGTTAAGATGTTACCACTAATGATCACTGAGTTACGATGTTACCACTAATAATCACTGAGTTACGATGTTACCACTAATGATCACTGAGTTACGATGTTACCACTAATGATCACTGAGTTAAGATGTTACCACTAATAATCACTGAGTTACGATGTTACCACTAATAATCACTGAGTTACGATGTTACCACTAATGATCACTGAGTTAAGATGTTACCACTAATAATCACTGAGTTACGATGTTACCACTAATAATCACTGAGTTACGATGTTACCACTAATAATCACTGAGTTACGATGTTACCACTAATAATCACTGAGTTACGATGTTACCACTAATGATCACTGAGTTACGATGTTACCACTAATGATCACTGAGTTAAGATGTTACCACTAATAATCACTGAGTTACGATGTTACCACTAATAATCACTGAGTTACGATGTTACCACTAATAATCACTGAGTTACGATGTTACCACTAATGATCACTGAGTTACGATGTTACCACTAATGATCACTGAGTTATGATGTTACCACTAATGATCACTGAGTTACGATGTTACCACTAATGATCACTGAGTTACGATGTTACCACTAATGATCACTGAGTTACGATGTTACCACTAATGATCACTGAGTTACGATGTTACCACTAATGATTACCGAGTTACGATGTTACCACTAATGATCACTGAGTTATGATGTTACCACTAATGATCACTGAGTTACGATGTTACCACTAATGATCACTGAGTTACGATGTTACCACTAATGATCACTGAGTTACGATGTTACCACTATTGATCACTGAGTTACGATGTTACCACTAATGATCACTGAGTTACGATGTTACCACTATTGATCACTGAGTTACGATGTTACCACTAATGATCACTGAGTTACGATGTTACCACTATTGATCACTGAGTTATGATGTTACCACTATTGATCACTGAGTTACGATGTTACCACTAATGATCACTGAGTTACGATGTTACCACTAATGATCACTGAGTTACGATGTTACCACTAATGATCACTGAGTTACGATGTTACCACTAATGATCACTGAGTTACGATGTTACCACTAATGATCACTGAGTTATGATGTTACCACTAATAATCACTGAGTTACGATGTTACCACTAATGATCACTGAGTTAAGATGTTACCACTAATGATCACTGAGTTACGATGTTACCACTAATAATCACTGAGTTACGATGTTACCACTAATGATCACTGAGTTACGATGTTACCACTAATGATCACTGAGTTAAGATGTTACCACTAATAATCACTGAGTTACGATGTTACCACTAATAATCACTGAGTTACGATGTTACCACTAATGATCACTGAGTTAAGATGTTACCACTAATAATCACTGAGTTACGATGTTACCACTAATAATCACTGAGTTACGATGTTACCACTAATAATCACTGAGTTACGATGTTACCACTAATAATCACTGAGTTACGATGTTACCACTAATAATCACTGAGTTACGATGTTACCACTAATGATCACTGAGTTACGATGTTACCACTAATGATCACTGAGTTATGATGTTACCACTAATGATCACTGAGTTACGATGTTACCACTAATGATCACTGAGTTACGATGTTACCACTAATGATCACTGAGTTACGATGTTACCACTAATGATCACTGAGTTACGATGTTACCACTAATGATCACTGAGTTACGATGTTACCACTAATGATCACTGAGTTACGATGTTACCACTATTGATCACTGAGTTACGATGTTACCACTAATGATCACTGAGTTACGATGTTACCACTATTGATCACTGAGTTACGATGTTACCACTAATGATCACTGAGTTACGATGTTACCACTATTGATCACTGAGTTACGATGTTACCACTAATGATCACTGAGTTACGATGTTACCACTAATGATCACTGAGTTACGATGTTACCACTATTGATCACTGAGTTACGATGTTACCACTAATGATCACTGAGTTACGATGTTACCACTAATGATCACTGAGTTACGATGTTACCACTAATGATCACTGAGTTACGATGTTACCACTAATGATCACTGAGTTACGATGTTACCACTAATGATCACTGAGTTACGATGTTACCACTAATGATCACTGAGTTACGATGTTACCACTAATGATCACTGAGTTACGATGTTACCACTAATGATCACTGAGTTACGATGTTACCACTATTGATCACTGAGTTATCGATGTTACCACTATTGATCACTGAGTTACGATGTTACCACTAATGATCACTGAGTTACGATGTTACCACTAATGATCACTGAGTTACGATGTTACCACTAATGATCACTGAGTTACGATGTTACCACTAATGATCACTGAGTTACGATGTTACCATTATTGATCACTGAGTTACGATGTTACCATTATTGATCACTGAGTTACGATGTTACCACTATTGATCACTGAGTTACGATGTTACCACTAATGATCACTGAGTTACGATGTTACCACTACCACTAATGATCACTGAGTTACGATGTTACCACTAATGATCACTGAGTTACGATGTTACCATTATTGATCACACGATGTTACCACTAATGATCACTGAGTTACGATGTTACCACTAATGATCACTGAGTTACGATGTTACCACTATTGATCACTGAGTTACGATGTTACCACTAATGATCACTGAGTTACGATGTTACCACTAATGATCACTGAGTTACGATGTTACCACTAATGATCACTGAGTTACGATGTTACCACTAATGATCACTGAGTTACGATGTTACCACTAATGATCACTGAGTTACGATGTTACCACTAATGATCACTGAGTTACGATGTTACCACTAATGATCACTGAGTTACGATGTTACCACTAATGATCACTGAGTTACGATGTTACCACTAATGATCACTGAGTTACGATGTTACCACTAATGATCACTGAGTTACGATGTTACCACTAATGATCACTGAGTTACGATGTTACCACTAATGATCACTGAGTTACGATGTTACCACTAATGATCACTGAGTTACGATGTTACCACTATTGATCACTGAGTTACGATGTTACCACTATTGATCACTGAGTTACGATGTTACCACTATTGATCACTGAGTTACGATGTTACCACTAATGATCACTGAGTTACGATGTTACCACTATTGATCACTGAGTTACGATGTTACCACTATTGATCACTGAGTACGATGTTACCACTATTGATCACTGAGTTACGATGTTACCACTATTGATCACTGAGTCTAGAGG